>NW_011355689.1:14290-15244 GCF_000735185.1 Notothenia coriiceps
ACACACACACACACACACACACACACACACGCAATATACTTTGCACAGGTGGAGTGTCACCCCACTTGCACATATTGCAACAGATTTGTGTGTGAGTAGGAGTTAAAAGAGCTGCTGAGTGCAGATTTAATGCCAGCGATATTTAAAGAGAGCAGTCCTTTTATCTGAGGGGACAATTTGCATTATTCATGTTACGCCTTCTGAGAGATGAAGAGACCGAGAAATAGAGACAAAGCAGAGAATTATTGTTTCCTACCAGCAGTCAATGGCTTCTTCTTACATTAACAGAAGATTTACATGCAGTCCTCCACTCGCAGTTTGCTTGTGTGTGTGTGTGTGTGTGTGTGTGTGTGTGTGTGTGTGTGTGTGTGTGTGTGTGTGTGTGTGTGTGTGTGTGTGTAGGAAGAAGATCAAACATAACTTTCCCCTTGGTTTTTTTCTTCTATCCTTTCTCTATTCATTTAGTTCCACCGTCCTCTTTTGTTCTTCTCTCACACATCTTGAAAACATTGTCAACTTATGTAGACTTGATGATGGGAAACAAAGCATTGAAGCCGACACGAAAACCTATATCCGTGATGGTTGGGTCCATTTTACTGCCCATGACCAACAGCATTGCTCTTCTATGAACTAGAGGTATTTCTTCTACACAGTAACTGCAACATCAAGAAACAGGTCCAATGATTTTAAGCAGCATTTGCCTATAATTTAATGAAACATACATATTGCAAAAAGGCTTGGGCAAGCAGGCTAGTGTTGACTCACTATGCAATACATAAAGCAAGCACCTAGTTTTCATTAAAATGCAAACTTGAGACTGTTGAACACGGACAAACAAGCGGTCTCTCTATCCCCCCCTGTCTCTACTGTCACACACACACACACACACACACACACACACACACACACACACACACACACACACACACGACTCGACCGAAGGACACGAACGAG
>NW_011355689.1:15284-20032 GCF_000735185.1 Notothenia coriiceps
TATAAAGAGTGACCACAGGCTGTTACGTTTTAACCACACACACACCTACACACACACACACACACACACACAAGATTAAAGATATGGCCTGCCCCAACAGCATTGGGCCAGCAGAATGTGTGGGCTCAGCAGAACAGCTCTGACAGATCCCAGTGGTGGACAACACACTTCTGTAAAAGCCATATTCATCACTGACACGGCACACCAAGGTCCCATGCTGCACTAAACACTCCTCTACCTCCCCTTAACTCAGTGTGTGTGCGTGCGTGCGTGTGCTTGCGTGTGTGTGTGTGTGTGTGTGTGTGTGTGTGTGTGTGTGTGTGTGTGTGTGTGTGTGTGTGTGTGTGTGTGTGTGTGTGTGTGTGTGTGTGTGTGTGTGTGTGTGTGTGTGTGTGTGTGTGTGGGAGAGAGTAATAGAATGTGAAGCGGGTTTAAACAGCCCAATATAATCATACTGATGGAATGACAACCACAACACTTGCTGACACACACAAAACAGACCACCCTGATTGGGGGACACACCAGGAAATTAGACGTGACAGCCAGCAGCTCCAGCCAATCAGGTAAGAGAAGCAGCGAGATAGCCGCAGGGTCAGCAGAAATGAACAGAGAACATAAAACAGGAGTGTGTTTGAAAAGACAAAAGTTAGAATGAATGAATCTCATAACAGTGGCAGACTGAGATTTAATCCCTCTATCCATAAACAACCTCTGACAGAGCACACATGCCCCTGACAGTTCACCCCTATATAACACCAAACAAAGATCCTTTCACTGTATTCATTGGATAGTTAAAGCACTGGGCTCCAGTCCAACTGGATCTGTTTCCATTTAGGTACCATATATACTCTTGTGTATGAACTTCCAGCATTGATCTCACTGCGGATTAGAAACTAATCAATTATGGAGTTATTCATATTCACAGGTAAATGTGGTGCCAATACATCTTTGGCTTTCTTATCCCAAAGTCCCTAATCATATTTATGATAACAATGTGGATAATATTTTAGTTCTTGTTCTGCTATAATAACAGATTGAGACCAATGGGACTGAACAAGAACTTTTATGCATCTGCATATATAAGGCTGTAGGCTTTATACTTTTGGACTTTCCAAATCTGTCTATAGTTTAGGCCCAATTCATAAAATATAAACATTTATTATAAGGTCACAGAAATATATTTTTGTATTTCCGTCAACGGCAGGACATTACAGTTTTTAACACTACTCACACAGAAAAAAACACAGCTTTTGTCTGGGACTATTTTCAGTTGTGGATTAATATGCATGTTGAGCATTAGTTGTGGTACTGAGAGTTTGCAGAACTGGGAATCATCAAACTACATAACTACTTATTTCAATGACGGAACAAGTCATTCTGTGCAATTGTGTGCCTCATTAGATGGTTTTACTGTAATATATTTAAGAAGTAATGTGCTGTTATTCTTTAGCTAGGCCAAAATATACTTTTTAGTACGATCCATTTCTTAATATTATGGAAAATATTTAATATCACCACATTATCCTTTAAGCATGGCCCTCTGTTAATGCTGGGGGAACTTAACATACTATACATGGACGAATGACTTTGGCAAGTCAACACTCCACGAGCGTAAGAAAAACATTCTCATTTCCAAGTAAAAAATACACTGGGACTTTTAAGTGTCTAACACAGCCGAGAAACTTATTAGGCACTGAGAGGATCCCATAAACTCTCAATGTAAAAAATCAATAACCAAAGCTGCACTTACGGTATGAGGTTTTCATATGACAGTATAGTGATATGTTGTATATGCTTGACCGCAAACCCTAAAAATATTTTTATAACAGTTGGAAAAGGATAATATAGGCCCCGTTTCTTCTGCCAGGGTAGCTCTGACAGAGGCTGATGGTTAAATCAGATTCAGCTCGCAGGAGGTTAACTACTCATCTAGAGAAGAACTGAGAAGTGTTACAGTGACATACACCAGCAGTGTGTGTGTGTGTGTGTGTGTGTGTGTGTGTGCGTGCGTGCGTGCGTGCGTGCGTGCGTGCGTGCGTGCGTGCGTGCGTGTGCGCCCCAGGAGAGGAAACGCAGCACCTCTCCGGATGACAGAGTGTGTGTGATTAATTAAAAATATCAAGGTTATCCCCGGGAATCATCTTTTATTTATTTTCAAATCAATATCAGCAACAGGGACAGCATGTAAGGACGACTGTTCACTTGTAAGTCGTTTTTTGTTATACACACATATCTAACACACACACACACACACACACACACGTTGAGATTCTTCATACTCACAGGGGTATAACACAATGTCTTGCTACTTTCCACATAATGACAGCCGAAACACAATCTCTTCATTCACTTTGAAAGAGAAGTACACACTGACACACATGCAGCTGCAGCTGCCACATGATATGGAGGTTGTAAAATAACTGGGGCTCCAATTTGCTCAATCAATAGCCTAGGTCATGGGACACCATCATCAATAATTAACGTGACTGCTGGGTGGTGTAGTGGTCACATGCACTCCCTCTTTTTTTACTACGTGTTGACAACCCCACCTGACCTTGGTGGGACAGGATTCTGTTACGATGCTTCTTTGGAATGGGGCTGATTTTTGTGAATTTGAGACAACGCAGATAACTTAAATTGGTGGTTCTAAAGCAAAGATATATCACAGTTTAGAATTGGTTTCTAGAATGGTCTTTGATTGCAGTTAAACAAGTCAAGAATTACAGATCCATTATTGATTTTCATTGATAAGCATTTAGTCAAATGTATCGTAATCATCAGAAAAATGTGACCAAGTTAACACCGGAAATCTTATCACTTGACTGTTGTCCCTCTGACCTTGACCTCCCTGGTTACTGGTACATTGATTATTTCCACATCTTCTCTTGACCTCTTTTTTCCCCCCATCAGAATCTTCAGTTTTGGTCTTCATTTCTCTCCCGTTCTCTCTCACGCACACTCAGAGGTTTAGTCTAGCTGCAGCTGGAGCAAAACACAGACCCAACAATTGATTTCCTGTTTCCATACCACCTCCGCCTCTTTTCTTTTTCAATCCGACAAGATCCCAATGACTTTCCCTCCCTCTCTCCTTCCCTTACATCTTCTTCCGTCTCAACCTCCCTTTCCTCCTGCCCACCCTTCTCCAGTTCTTTTCTGTGGCTTTCCCTGCTCTTTCTTTTGCCCTTTCACTTTTTAACCTAATTGGAATAGCTCTCTTTGAAATGGAAAAGTTATTTACTTTGACAGCTTAGGCATTTGGCTGGAGGTCTTATCCGGAGCCACTTGTACTGTTACTGGAAACAGTAAACATCTCGCCCCCTGCCATGCTAACCACTTTGGGCCAACAAACAACCAGCCACAGAAATCTGGAAAAGGTCAACGTCTTTTATGGAACCAAGGCACATTTTGGTGGGAAATGTTCGTTTCCGTATAATTGAGTAATTGTTAAAAACTGTGTATCATAGTATGACACATGCATAATATTAGCTAATGAGAAAATACATACAAATATAATCATAACTACATCTTCACTAATGCAGTTATGATGATCTTACCACCATGAATTCAAACATCAGGAGAGTTAAAGTGTGTTCAATGCTGGATCAAAGACTTATGGCATGTTTAAAAGGAACTTCATTTTACCAAAGGATTATGAGAAATCAGCAGGTATAACACATTCTAATCTGTACTGATATATTAAAACCTGGAAGACTTAAGCCGGAGAACGTCTTCATAACAAACGCACAGGTCTATCACATTAGTGTAATAATGGCTCCAGTTCTCTCCAACAGACAAAGGGACACAGACATCACTTAAGCCAAATTATGATCAATTTGCTAAAGCTAATATGTCCTTAACCTAATGCAACTAACTCATTCTTTGTAAGAGATAACAATGACACCAATCATCATAAATGATAGGTTGTGTCTTGCGGCAAATTGCTACATTTTCCATCTCTCTTATGTTTAATGATTTGCAATGATAAGCACATTGGGAACACAATGGATTTTATTCTTATGTCAGTTTTTTTGAGGATTGATGTGCTGTTGTTGGCCAGTCCGAGTGGAATAGTGATTACTTTAATTTACACATTCCCAGAGCCACTGCGGACGCTTCCAAACCAAACCTTGTACCTAAGTTATTCTGATGATAGCTGCCAAAGCTAATCATAATATAACAAAAGCCTGCAATGGGTTCTCAGCTATTTTTGTTGCATTTGCTGATTATATTATATTGTGTAAAAATATATTGTGTTTAAATTCATGCTGTATCAGCACAGGACTGAAATAAAGGATGGATCAGATGGGATGAAGAAGCAACATCAGCACTATGTAGTGGTTTCTTTGTTGATCTGCATGTCTGTCCCAGTTACTGTTCAACTTCATCACTTCTAGCTGGAATAGTATGAACATGGGTGGACTCTGCACATCAAGGGTAGATGATGAAGGAATCGAGTCAATGATCTTAGACAAATCTAGCACTGATTGAGCTCACCATTGACACATTTCAAAGACAATTTGCCCTTTCAATTTCTTGAACACTTTAACGATATACAATAGTGAATAAATGGTGATTTTGAATTATTGTTTTATCAAAGCACAATCTAATCTAAGCAAATTCTAAAAGGACATGGCAAAAGATTAAACAATAAGGAAATACTGATCCTTTGATTGTGAAAACACCTTGTTTTAAATAAACTCAATCTTAGTTAAAATGTCTCGCTGAAACTAGCAATAAACCAGCTCAGT
>NW_011355689.1:20049-33759 GCF_000735185.1 Notothenia coriiceps
TGTGTGCCTTGGCAGAAACAATAAGGAAATACTGATCCTTTGATTGTGAAAACACCTTGTTTTAAATAAACTCAATCTTAGTTAAAATGTCTCGCTGAAACTAGCAATAAACCAGCTCAGTGATGGAACAACTAGCAACAGTAAGCATCTAGCTTTTCCAGAGAATCCAAAAAAGGGATACCAAATCAATGTCCGACCCTGCTGTTCAGTTATATGATTGCCATGACCTCAAAGGCTGCATTTTCAGCAGCAATAGAAATTAAGCAGTAGATTTCCTTCAGCTGGGAGGATGTGGAGGGCCAGATCTGAGTTCTTGATGCTAACTGAAGGCTAATGGCCTGGAGAGACCCCGCTATTCAAGTCTGTTTATCTCTACACACTCAAAGAGATTCTTCTGCTGCCTAGATGCAGTTGTGTGTGTGTGTGTGTGTGTGTGTGTGTGTGTGTGTGTGTGTGTGTGTGTGTGTGTGTGTGTGTGTGTGTGTGTGTGTGTGTGTGTGTTTGAGGGCCAGGTCCTCTTTATGTGCCCCAGGACAGTTTTATTGACCAGTGCCAGAGAGGACACGCTCTCTACTTTAAGAGAAAATAGGCCACCTACAATGCTGCTGAACCCATACACACACACACGGCCACACACAAACAGCCACACAGCCACACAGCCACACACACACACAGCCACACACACACACACACACACACACACACACACACACACACACACACACACACACACACACACACACACACACACACACACACACACACACACAATGATGGTGACCCACTTCACTCTATGTGCTCAGTCGGCAAGACTTAAAAACATTGATTTTAGGCTCTTTTATAATCATAGTAGTGTAAGGCAAACACAGGCAACTACACTATTCTACACTTCTCATATTATGAATGTTTCAATATCATTTATTATAAAACTGATGAAGACTAGAATGGAAGTCAATATTGACAGTGAGGTTAAGTGTCTGGACTTTTTATGAAAAACATACTGATTTAAAGTATGTATCATTTTAGGTTAAAGTTTTTTGAGATTATGTAACTGCTATTTGAGAAAGGATTACATCATTACACTCATATAGTTCTGCTTTTATTTTAATTTTAAAGATATTGTATGTAGACATAAGCAACACTTATTGTAAGTGCAGCTGTTTATCATCAATTGTACCTCTTATAAAAAGGACTTTCACTCTAACTCCACTTTGAGGTCTCTCTAGTGTCTAATGTTATACAGATGAAGAGGTGTCCATATGGTTGCTGACTTTGAGCCCCAGTCGGGGAGAAGATACACCGCCTGCTGGGGTCTGGGTGGAGATCAGTAGAAAAGCCCACTAGGGAAGACCACTTTTACTGCTGGGACAACTGAGGACGGTTGAAGGACACACACGTAAACACATACGCATATGCAAACGTTGACAGACACCTACACACAAGCCTCCGCTGCTGCTGCTGCCATATGTTAAAGAGCCTCCAGGCTCCTCGCACTTCACAAAACATGACATTCTGGATTTCATATTACCCACCGTGTTACTCTCAGTGGGATCTGCACTACACTGAAGAATGGAAGCTGGGACTAAACTGTTTCAAAATGACAACTAGCTGTTGTTTTCTATTACCTTACCTAGCGATACACTTAGGATGTGCTTTCCTGAACTCAAATCTGATAAACACACATGATTATCATGAGGAAAACAGGTGATTTAATGCTGAAGAATAACGTCTACACTGTTGCTCTGCGGTCTAAAATTCCGACATCTGGTTTACATCTGTTGCTACGGGCGACAACATAAACTATCATGAAAACAGGGATATGATCCATAACGATTTTATCCACCGTTAGTTTCCACTGTAGCTAAAACTTTACTTCTCCACTTTTAAATACTTTTTACTTTCCGTTCATTCATTGAAAGGTACATTTCTCAGATTTAAAAAAACACTGTAATGGATGCATGTGTGTTGGTGCATACAAGTTTTTAATAGAAATCAGCAATGTAGGCAGAAATGTTAGGAGTGGCATAGGGTGGAATAATATAATCCAAAATATTCCTCTAAATCCACTTCATTTCGCAACCATATAAGACCATATTCAAAACAGCTTTCCTGACCATATCTCATTAACTCACGCATAACAAAATATTTCCCATTCACCTCATTAATTCTCACCTTGAAAGTGAACAACTCCCTAAGAATCTCTATGACAAACAAGGGAAGGTCAGAATCTATTTGTTAAGGTCTGAGAATTCCTTTGTGTAACCCATGCCGGAGGTTGCTAATAGGATTCTCGTGCATGCCGCGGGGATAAAACGAGACGCAATTTGATCAAGGTTTTGTTTCACAAAATAATAATCACATTCACAGCTTCATGCCAATGTCACAGCCCCCATCCGCTCACAGTGATGAGCAGTCAAGCCATCTCTGTTCTTGGTGACGCTACTAACCTGTCATGTTCTTTTACAAGACTTTTGTAAGATCAAGACACAGGAAGTCCCAAACCCTAGTAGATTAGTCATAAATAAGTATGTTGAATGTATTTTAAAACATGTCATGGTGGCTGAATCTTAGCAATTTGAACATAACCGAAATAAGCTGATCTTGCAGTAATTCATGGTCTACGGAATATCCTTTCCAAGGTTCTGGGATTTGCTTTGGCTCCACTGTGAAGTGTATTGGGTCTACACAGTGATAGATAATAATATGAGTTCTATGTTATGGTTGGAATCTATTGAGAATGCGATCTTGCGGTGTTGGTGGTGGTGAACCCTTCGGGGTGTTTCCCTCATTTGAACCCAATGCATGCTGGGACAGTGTCCAGTCCTAGCATGCTGTGGATCCCTCTAGAAAGGATTAGGTGGCTAGAGAACAATTCAGGAATTAATAACTGAACTTCTTACTCCATGATCCACAGAGAGCTGACATGTTTCACGGAAACATTAAAATGGGGTCTCCTCAGGCAATAGACCCTATCTTCGTATTAGGAGGTCAATGTAGTGAGGAATTATGTGAATGTGTGTCCGCTATGTACAAATGCATACATGCATAAAAGTGTGTGTGTGTGTGTGTGTGTGTGTGTGTGTGTGTGTGTGTGTGTGTGTGTGTGTGTGTGTGTGTGGTGTGTGTGTGTGTGTGTGGATTCCTGGGGCAGGTGTCTCAGCAGTGGTTGGGGCAAAGGAGTGCTAAATCACTCCGCAACTGACACACCTCACCATGGGGTGTCCCACCATGTGTTACTGCTGAGAGGGGGAGGAAGGGGGGGGGGGCACCCAGGGGTAGCGGTTACTGGGTCACAGAGAGGGAGAAAGAGATAAACATTGCTATAAATCATCATCTTGAGATGTAGGTGTACGTTATGCATGTTTCTGGGATAGAGGTAGACACAAAGACACAACAGAGAATGTGTGTTTACATGCTATGCCCTTGGAAGTGTGTCTGTTTCTTACTGTATGCATGTGTGCATTTTTTTTAGCAAGGATGAATGTGAGTGTGTTTGTGTGTGTGTGTGTGTGTGTGTGTGTGTGTGTGTGTGTGTGTGTGTGTGTGTGTGTGTGTGTGTGTGACAGATCAGCGCAGGTGAACTACAGACAGAGCCAGACATCCTGGCACGATCCAAGAACACATCAAGACTCTCCCCTTACCCCCCCTCCCCAACTTCCTTCTGGCTCGTCCTTTCCCATCATCCCCAGCTGCTGCAACGTATGCCGCACACAGACAATCAAAACAGATACAAGTGTGCAAAAAGTGTATTCATGTGCCAATGAGTATGATTGTTTGTCTTTACTCGTATGTTTTATACCAGCAGTTAACTTTTATGTGTTGCACGTTACATTGAATCCATATTCACAGAAATGCACACCTCCCACAATCAAATTAAACACACACACACACACACACACACACACACACACACACACACACACACACACACACACACACACACACACACACACACACACACACACACACAACAGTATACTGTGTATGCCAGATGTACAGAATCCCACTGAGAGTGTAAACAACATGTGTGTGCATGGTGTGTGTGAAGCAATGAGTCATCATTGATGACACGAGCATAGTATTCACATGGGTCCATTCAAAACAAACTTCCTGTACTAATCTTAGAACACACACACCCACACACACACACACACACACACACACACACACACACACACACACACACACACACACACACACACACACACACACACACCAAGAAGAATCATATGGAGATCCATCAGAGCTTTGTGAAACAATGCACTAGAGGGCAATAGAAATAACATTTTTATATTAAGACCCAATCTATAGAGCATAATAGGGAAATATTGGGGAATTAAAATGCATTTGTAATGCTTTATGACTACATACATATTGCTTCTAATGAATGAATGAGTGGCCTGTATTGAATGGATGATCTTGACTTAATAAAAGATACCTCAACAATCAACTGTAGAAACGACACAGAGTGCTAGATTCGCTCCAATACACCATGACACTTGATGTGTCAAGGTGGACAGTATACCTACTTACAATTACAATGAGTTTTAGAATTGTGCATCTTTACAGAGAGACCAGGATATAATGCAAATAGAACAATGTAACATTGTATAATGGGTTTGCAAAAGGAAAGTTGAACTAACTGAGATAATAATAAAGATTTTTGGTACAAATTGACGAAAGAAGTTTGGCATTAGAAAATCTAAATAAAGCAAATATAAGAATCCTTGGGGTATCACAATCATGCATTACTGTTGCTTGAGATTCACTCAGTCAGGACTTTCTTAACTTTCATTTCTGTGAGTTTGTGCCCTAGGGGTGCGGTGGATTGGGGTTGAGACACTTGTAGAAGTGCGGGTTCAGCAGAAGTGTATTTCCTGCGTGGCACCCTGCAGAGCTAACGTCAGTGAGAGTCTGTGGAGCCCCGGCTCATCACAGTGGGAAACATGAGTTAGAAAGCAGATTGGAGTCGTAATCCTCCCAGAGCAATGCTTACAGGTTTCACCAGAGTGGCTCTTATGTGCAAATACAGTATACTATATCTTTATTGCTTACACACACCCATACTGTGCCCACAATAATACACTGAAGCAAACACATCGAAGACTGTTGGCCACACATATTGTTTTGTTTTAGAGCTATTATTTATTGAGTCAGCAATACAAAGTGAGTTAAATACAAAGCCTACAGAGTGCATCTTTGCCAAGTCAGCATCACTCAGAAAACACAGATCTGACCATCAATCAGAGAAGCACTCACAGAAACCCACACTGACTCACATTGTCAAGATGATATTGGCCTTTTAATAGAAATCAGATACCGGCCAGTGTGTGTCGTCCACGGCCTTCTCCCTGACCACAGCTAGTGAAAGATAACTCAACACTCTGTAAAAGCTGCAATGAAACCTGCCTCACCCTGTCTTAAAAGGCTGGAGAGTTATAGCGTCCAGTGATGGTCTAAATGCCACTTAAGAAGCGTTCAGTGCCCCAGGAGGAGTCAAAAAGTGCAGAAACACTTATTACGATTTAATTATTTTTAGATAAATTGTTATTATCACAACCATAAAGTCCAGCTCTACTTTTCCCACAGCATTAAACAGTTGGCTTACCATCGGCACATCTAACTGTGAACACAAATTGGAAACCTGCAAAACCAATCAATTAACTCTTGTTCAGGAAATATTATCATTTTGTTTTAGCCTCATTGGATAGCCTAACTGTGGGTTAATGTTATGAGAAATGGTGAGAGCAAGAAAGGCTCTCACTGCCGCCATTCATCAAGGGAGAAAGCAGACATTCATCATCGGGTTGCCAAAGAGTCTTGTAAAGAATGGACTGCCACGGCCCATTTGAAGTTCCAACCCCAATTTGAATGCTTTTGTGTATTATTTTAGCGAGAAGGTGCATTATTAAGTAACCAAGGATATTGTTTATTTTCTATTCAAGGGATTATTTGCAATTAGTGTAATGGCGATTATCTGGGAAACCACAAAATTGTATGGACGGTTTCTTTCTCACACACAGACATGCACTGGTGTCCCCCTTAATACCGGGGCCAGTGACAGGCTGAAAGGCGAGCGTGATGGATAGGCAGGGCTTAATCACCTTTAATCAGCTCCGTCCTTGAATAATGATGAACAGCCTCTTTTACAGGCACAGAATGCAGAGAGAAAGAGGAAAAAAGAGGGGGAGAAGCTTTGAGAAAAAAGATGCATACTCTTTGTTGAGTAATGACAGATGCCGTCCCTTCTCCTCTGCTTTCAATCCACTTAGTCGATGCAGCATATTCGCTTTCTAAAAGGCGCTGGCTACTGTGTTCCTCATCCATTTATCTGTATGTACAACTAAATAAAGGTGCTATCCTATCCAGCTAAGCATTTGCTGGAAGGAAGTGTTGTTTTGTAATGTGAATTCCACATTACTATAGAAAGCAGAGGCGAACATATACTGCCACTTTAAGTGCAGGATGCTGTGAATGCTAAAAGGTGCTCTCAGCTCTTCAGGTGTGACAAGCTTGCAGACACTCAAAAGTGAAGTTCCCGTTGAACACAACAGTTAATCATTTTCTACCATTTCATGGGTGAATGCAACTGAGTGCTTCCTTTCACTGCTACCCTGTAAAATATTTCCTTCTTAGCATCTATTGAAATGAAAGCACACATTTACTAAATTGCCCTGCACGCTTTGAGAAGTTTAGCTTACATCAGGCATGGATGAAATTCATATTATACTTCATAAACACTTCATTTTTAGTAGGAAATGACCTGAATGTACAGACAGCTCCATGCCCCAACCCAACCCCAACACCAGCCTGTTGACCCCTCCCACTTCCCCTTCAACCACCCAGGGCTCGGTGCTGTGGACAGGCAGCTGAAGGGCAGTGCTGTCAGGGAGGCCAAAGGCTGAGGCGTGGGGGGGCCTGGCGATGGCGGCTGAGCCCCAGGACAATGCCATTACAGTGGGGATGAGGGCTGCATGAATGACCTGAGGAAATCGTCGGGCCAGAAGGAATGTTCTCCTGCTGGGCGCACACATGGTATTTCGCTCTGCAGAACGATGATAACCCCCACTCTCACCAGCAACAGCCACCCAGAGACAGTCCATCATATAAACCATGAGGGGCGGGCAGATGCAGAACAGGGTTACATGTATGCAAACATATGAAAGATGTACAGAACTCAAAATCTTGAAAGACGCTGTCCAACCCATCGAAAATGGATGTGCACACTTGACTTTGCTCTTGTTAAGATTAATGACTTGTTTTTTGTGTCTTGATGACAACATCTTGGATCTCCCTCAAAAATAACCTGTCGATCCATTTACTAAATTCCTGAACCAACATTTATATCTCAAACTCAGCCTTCCATTGCGTTTGACAGGCAGTATGTGTGAGTGGCCTCACATTGAGCTCCATGCAGCCTCATGTGGCCCCAAGTATAAGCCTCAATGGAACCAACAGCAGCATGTTACAACCCCATATAGACTAGTCTATAGTGTGTGTTACATACTTTTAATTGACATCAGCAACAGGTTACTATAGTTCATTGGCTGAGAAGAGTCCCGCAGTTGGAAGTCCTTGAGGTTGAATCCTCTGTAGGACACAGTAAATGAAGGACAGTCCAGGCAACAGGTAATAGAGACCAATTGCTGTCAAGAATGGACGTGCGGATACATTTGATAACATATAGCTAGCTGAAATGCCGCAACAATACCGCTCATTTAATCAAAATAATGTAGGTAATATTGAGACAACCGTGACATTATTTGCTTTCCAATTTGATAACACAGTAAAAGCTGCTCCTATTATAAGTTACAGACACAAGTTGAGACATCAAGATTTTAGTCAAGGCCATTTCTATTATATGACATGATAACAGTGTCATTTTGATACAAGCAATATAAGATCCAAAGGAATCGTCATCTTCCTTCATTCATTCATTTCATCTTTACAGACCATCGACACTATTACTATTTAAGAAATAAAGTAATATTTGTCTAAAAAAAAGGGTTAAATCACATTTATTTGAACCCTTTCAGTTTTTTTTTAAAGAGTTTGAAAGTAAGGAGGCAGGTTTTGGATATATTCTGACACATTTTAACCCTGATTATTTGAGTACAGGAATTGGAAATGTGACCAACGAATCCATTGAGACTCTTTATAGTACAAGCTGTTGATAATGATTTTACATAGTGCTACAGTTCTCTATATAACTTAATTACAATAGACATCTTAAATAATCTACATCCTATGTTGGTGAACACATGTTGTTCTCTTCTAAAAGTCAGTCTGTATGGATCTCTTATTTTGTTCATACATTCTAAAATATGGGACACGCTAGCTGTGATATGTCAAATAACGTCAAATAACATATGAAAACATCTCACCAGATGTTTAAAATCTAGTGCAATTAACTGAAAGTCATGTGGTATGCTCCATCTAGCTCCACAGGCTTCCTCATCTTTCCCATGCTCTGGAAACTTCTGTCGTGCCAGTGAAACCCTTCTTCTCTTTCCTTATTGTTTTTATAGGCCCATAAATAGTCCGGGCTAAATTAATGAGGCCACAGAGACGGTGATGGAGGGGTTTGGGGATAAAGGAATGGAGAGATGAAGGCATGATAGATGGCATCATTATAACACAGCACATCTCACTTAACAGAACTGTTGGCTTTGGATGTTGCATGTTTTAGCATGTGCCAAGTCTTGTCTCGCCTTGCTTGAATGTACAAACATACACACACACAAAGTAGACAAAGCTAACAAAGCTCTTTGATGCACATTATTCACACACACACAAATATATATACAGACAAGCACACTATATGCAAACTGGACGAATGCGTTCATGTTAAGAAACACTACACCTAATACAAACCAAATAAACGTTTTTATGAACAACTCACTGTCTCTCACACACACACACACACACACACACACACACACACACACACACACACACACACACACACACACACACACACACACACACACACACACACACACACACACACACACACACACACACACACACACACACCACACACACACACACACACACACACACACACAAACCACCATAATTAGCTCAACTGCCGCTATGTGAAATGAAGATAGCCTATTCTTTACCCACCTGGGGACAGTTTACTGAGTATCTCAGTTAGGCTGAGCACACTGCTAATTAACACTGAACCTGAGTCAGTTGGCTGATAGCAGAACTGGCTGGCTGCATTACCAACATTGTTTAAGATGAAAGACTTAACAGGGCCCACTTTCTGCAATCCATCACTGCGGCATCCTCACAATAGAAGGAAAAACTTTAAATGCATGCAGAGTGGAAGACAGATTACTGTAAAACTAGAATGCACTTAAAGAGCTAAGAGCTTTCCAGCTCCCTAACAAACACCTCATTCCTATCAGTTTCTCATTTTCCAAAGTCTGCAACTCTGTTTGTATTAAAGCAATTTATAGCTGGTTTAATATGTGAAAACTGAAAAATGTCTGACAGATAGCCCAAATATTTAGTTCTTCCTTTACTTAAGGTTTGTGTGATACACATTTGATAAACATGTCAAGCTTCTAAGATGCTGACAGACCAATACACTTCCAAAGTCATTTATAAAGGTAACAAAAAACCAGTTTGGCCTTTTAGAGTTTGATATTCCCAAGGAAGAAATGCAATGCAATACCAGAATGTAACTTGAAAATAGTTTTTTTTTTGTTCCAAATGTGCAGGGAAGTTAGTGGAGATTGACACCCCACTAGATGAAAGGCGTTGGCTTGATAATTAAAAGGTGTGCACTCCTGTGGTTGCCGCATGGCACTGTAATTAACACCTTATTTTGCTGCTAATGAGATGCAGAGCAATTTTTTAACGATCAAGCAGTCATGTCTCTCGCTCCTTCTTTTTCCGTCTGTCAACCCTTAAACTCCTGCATGTGTGTTGACTGTGACACTCAGCGCGACATTAGCATGGTAAGTACATGCAGATGGCAGCCTCCGCCTGTATCCTTTCAGGAGCCATTTCCATGTTAATCGATGGATTAATTGGCTAAAGCTCATTATAGTGGGTCTCATCGATACCACACCCCACAATTACCCCTGGCACTGAGCTGTCATCACCACCACCAACCCCCCACATCAAGCCCCCCACCCCCCAACACGCAATAACCAGTGGTGTGCATAAGGACTCTTTAGCCAAAATGTGCAATCATCCAACAACTTATTTTTTTTATTTGAACTTACACAATACAAATAATTCAAACAGTTTTCTATTTGTGCGTATTGTGCAATGGTTAAAGAAGTACTCAATAGTTTACTTAAAGGTGGGGTAGGTAAGTTTGAGAAACCGGCTTGAGATACACTTTTTGTTATATTCCATGGAATGCTCTTAACATCCAGATAGCAATGAATATCTTAAGTGCTTTGACAAAAAATCCATAAAAAAATTTCATCTGTGGAAGCCTTTTAGTACTGTAAAAAGCACGACTAATCATTTTAGCCGGCCCGAGCTGGTTTCTCCAAAATTACCAACCCCACCTTTAAATGTCCCCTATTATACTGTTTTTCATCAATATATTATAGGTCTCAGATACATACAAAACATGTCTCTGAAGTGTTTGGCTCCAAACACCAAACAGATCATGCATTATAGCATCCCATAATCCCCTCTGTTTCAGCCCTGTTTCAAAAGTGCTGATTCTCTGTTTGTTACTTTAGATGAAAATAAGGAGCCCCTCCCCACGCTCCTCTGATACCTCATTCACACCAACGGTGTTTCAGGGCCAGTTCGGAGCTGGAGCTTGAAAAGCACCGGGCTTTCCTGTTCACACCGCAGCGGAGCAGCCTCTTAGCTCCGGAATCCGGTTCATTTCAAGCACCAAAAGATTGTCCGGCCAGAGCAAAAGCACCACAATTGTTCTCGAGAAAACTACGTGTAATAAGTGCTGTGTGTGTTTATTATATGTCTGTTCGTGTGATATGACGTTTGACCATGCTTACAGACATTCTTTGTTGATGTTAATTATGTTTTATGTGTGTCAAGAAGAAAATAACTGTGAGTGACAGATGTGTAAGTGTGTGTGTGTTGTGTGTGTGTTTGTTGTTGTTGTGTGTGTTGTGTGTGGTGTGTGTGTGTGTTGGGTTGTGGTGTGTGTGTGGTGTGTGTGGTGTTGTTGTGGGGGGGGGCGCTGTGGTGTGTGTGTGTGTGTAGTGTGTCCCGTGTGTGTGTGGTGTGTGTGTGGTGTGTGTGTGTGTGTTTGGTGGTATTATCGAGTTGACGGGCGATTACACTTTACCTTCTATCGGATAAGGAATATGGAGTGGACCCCTGTTCAATGACTCTACAGTCAAACCGACTCCGTGTGACGTAATTGTAGACTTGGGACTCAGTCCACCTGCTTATCGTCTTGACCGAACCGAGAACGTAATGGTGTAAACAAATTCTACTTTCTGAATTGTCGCCGGGTGAAAAGACGTTAGTAGTGACGCCGATAGGAGGTGTATCTTCCTTTGAAATTTACGTACGTCTACTCGTCTATAGAGTCATTTGATCTACGTGAATTTCCGATTCTCGAAAGGTCGGAGATTTTTGTGGTTAGTAAGATAGTCAAGTAAGTAAAAGGTTTCAGGTGGAGACGTTGAGACTAAACATAATTTCGTAAGGATTATCGACCTAAATATACACCTTTTGACTTTTTACAGACTGTCCTATCGGGTTTATAATGATCAAGGAAGAAATGAATTCCCAAGCACACTATGTGTAAACTATTTGTACAGTTCTGAAGATTCTACGACTGTCTGGTTTATGTGATAGGTTTCAGTAAATATTTCCATTGTTTTTTGGTCAAACCGGAAAATCTCAAACTATAAGGGTTCTTCTTTACGTTAACGTTATGGTCTTACATTGAACTTTTAATCAAAAAAAAAACAGGTTTACGCGTCCTTCAATCCCTCTCTAACTGTAGGTGATCTACTTTCGCACCGAACTATTAATTTCCACACGGAGACACAACGGCGTACCGTACATAATATGTGGAATAAGAACGAGACGATTATCTTCTACGTCTACGTTAAAAAACATTGCTAGTTCGTCAGTAACAAAGCGAGGAAGAAAAAGGCAGACAGTTGGGAATTTGAGGACGTACACACAACTGACACTGTGAGTCGCGCTGTAATCGTACCATTCATGTACGTCTACCGTCGGAGGCGGACATAGGAAAGTCCTCGGTAAAGGTACAATTAGCTACCTAATTAACCGATTTCGAGTAATATCACCCAGAGTAGCTATGGTGTGGGGTGTTAATGGGGACCGTGACTCGACAGTAGTGGTGGTGGTTGGGGGGTGTAGTTCGGGGGGTGGGGGGTTGTGCGTTATTGGTCACCACACGTATTCCTGAGAAATCGGTTTTACACGTTAGTAGGTTGTTGAATAAAAAAAATAAACTTGAATGTGTTATGTTTATTAAGTTTGTCAAAAGATAAACACGCATAACACGTTACCAATTTCTTCATGAGTTATCAAATGAATTTCCACCCCATCCATTCAAACTCTTTGGCCGAACTCTATGTGAAAAACAATATAAGGTACCTTACGAGAATTGTAGGTCTATCGTTACTTATAGAATTCACGAAACTGTTTTTTAGGTATTTTTTTAAAGTAGACACCTTCGGAAAATCATGACATTTTTCGTGCTGATTAGTAAAATCGGCCGGGCTCGACCAAAGAGGTTTTAATGGTTGGGGTGGAAATTTACAGGGGATAATATGACAAAAAGTAGTTATATAATATCCAGAGTCTATGTATGTTTTGTACAGAGACTTCACAAACCGAGGTTTGTGGTTTGTCTAGTACGTAATATCGTAGGGTATTAGGGGAGACAAAGTCGGGACAAAGTTTTCACGACTAAGAGACAAACAATGAAATCTACTTTTATTCCTCGGGGAGGGGTGCGAGGAGACTATGGAGTAAGTGTGGTTGCCACAAAGTCCCGGTCAAGCCTCGACCTCGAACTTTTCGTGGCCCGAAAGGACAAGTGTGGCGTCGCCTCGTCGGAGAATCGAGGCCTTAGGCCAAGTAAAGTTCGTGGTTTTCTAACAGGCCGGTCTCGTTTTCGTGGTGTATGCAGTTGCGAAGTGCAGCTCCACGCCCCATCCCCGTCCTAGTTGAGGACTGTTGGTTGTTTTTTCGTCGCAAAATCGGAACCAACCAATAACCCGTTACATGCGTTCGTTTTTTTAGCAATACTTAGTGTGTTGAAGGGCTCCACCTTACATTACTCATTTTATGTGTTTATTACAATGAAATTAATACCGTAACTCTTTAGATAAACAAATAAAAATGAATTAATGTTTAATTTTACGGTCTGAAAGCGTCTCATAAAAATGTCAATTTTTTACAGTGAAATGAATTTCCACTGGATAATAGCGTTTTACGTGAAGCATACATAAAATTGTAGTTGTACACAGGGGAGACACCTTTCTCTAAGCTTTCAAAGGTCCTTTTTCTAAGAGAGATAAAACAGGACTAGGGTAAATATTTTTGGACAGACTTTTCACTCGACTAGTCTAAAACCGGCAAAACACTACAGTAATGCTAAAAAACCGAACGCATTGGTAATACGGTTATGTGGTTGGTTCCATTTTGGCGAACCGAAAAACAAACAACAAGTCCTCAACCTAGGACGGGGATGGGGGCGGAGCTGCATTCGCACTG
>NW_011355689.1:33804-51357 GCF_000735185.1 Notothenia coriiceps
GCTCGCCCCTGGGAAGATTTTTTTTTAAATGTTGAAGTTCTCAAATGCATCACAATCTGTGGCAAGCTTTGACAGCAAATTAGCGACTAAATATATGGATAGCATCTCTCAACACCCATATGAAACAGAACTGTAAACAGATTTAATTTTTTCTTTCAACATTTAATTTGAACCAGCAAGTGAGGAAAAAGTGACTGCACCCAAAACAATAAACCTGCTAGCTAAACTAGCCTAAACTCAGTTACAGAATGTGGGCAACACATTCTTCTCCACAGCCGCAGCGACCTCTGACACGATCATTTCCCCCCTTTTTCTATTCTACGGTACAGCCACTCCCCCTGAACCCCGTTTCCCTGCCAGCCGTACAGCCACTCCCCCTGAACCCCGTTTCCCTGCCAACCCCCTCCCCTATGCAAGTCCCTCCCTCTGAACCCAGGGCTCGCTACAATACTGTATACTATATACGCAAACTATACAAAAACGCCTTTACGCTTTGGAGCTTGTTTATCCATCTGTAAGCAACTGCCAGCTAGGTCTCTCAGTCACTCACTCCTGATCGTTCACTGCGCAGTGACAGCTGCTACGGGCCTGATGTGTGAAAGTGAAATTATCTGATAGATAGAACATAGGTAGCCTATCAAAACGGCCCAGCCCAGCCCAGTGGGGTGTGTGCCACACCCCTCCAGGGAGTGGCCGGAAAACTTACAAATGTGGGCCGGTAGGATTTAGGCAACATTTTTTTTTTTTTTGGCCCTCCAGCCCACGCACAGCACCGGCCCACCGGGAACACTTCCGGTATTCCCAATGGCCAGTCCGCCCCTGCTGCCTGTCCACATATCTGATCTAAACATAGTAACGTGTATTGGAGAAAATAATTATTTTAAGTTATTTAATAATTGTGACATTTATCGTACGAATGATAGATGAATGATGCTCAAAGTGTAGGGGATATAATAAAAAAAATACAATACAACTGAGGGGGCAATGCCCCCTTTTGCCCCCTCGTGGCGCCGGGCCCGTCCCTGCCTGTCCTGTGATTGGTCTGAGCTGACAAAGGGAACAGGATATTGTTGGGCCGTGGTGCTGAACAGATAACACAGTGTGAACAAATAAAAAGCAGTCACACACTCTGGGAGTGAGAAATTAATGCTTTTCTTGAGTGTGTCCATTTTACCAAGAGCATGCTAACAGTACAATAGATTCAGTCATGCAACTGTCACTCATTGTACTCTATTGTGAACTGTCTTCTATCATACCGTGTTGCTTCAAATTACATACAAGTCAATATAAATGTAACATAAACAATATTTGACTTAATTGGAATGTAGGTTAGCACTAAGTAAATGCACAGGACATCTGGTGGTAATTTATAAAGGAATACTTTCCCCACAAAATGACAATTTATTTATAAATGTCTCACTCCCCATGTAACCTTGAATTATTGAATACAACTTTTCTCTTATGTGTGTCCATTTTACCAAGAGCATGCTGGCTTCCAGGCTGAGAAACTCCCTCTGGAGGGAACACAGGGATTTATTTTAACAATATATTACAGGTATCAGATATATACACAAAACGTCTCTGAAGAGTTTGTCTCCTAATACCAAACAGATAATTGTAGCATCCCACAAACCCCTCTGTTACCTCATTCACACCAACGGTGTGTCAGGGCCGGTTCGGAGCTGGAGCTTGAAAATCACCGGGTGTTCCTGTTCACAGCGCAGCGGAGCAGCCTCTTAGCTCCGGAATCCGGTTCATTTCGAGCACCAAAAGATTGTCCGGCCAGAGCAAAAGCACCACATACGTCACGCTTACGTCGAGGCGGGGGTAGGGGCAGGATCAACTCCTGAACAACAACAAAAAGCCAGCGTTTTACCTTGGTTGGTTATTGGCTAATGGTTACGCAAGCCAAAAAATCGTTATGACATCACAAAACGGCCAAAATCTGATCAGCTCATTTTCAGACAGGTTTTTATAAATGGATCAGGACAAAAATAGAGAGAATCTTTTTTCCTGAAACTTTCAGAATCTCTTTCCACAGAGGGGACACATGTTGATGTATAAAATACATACGAAAGTGCATTTTGCATAATAGGTCCCCTTTAAGTAAAAGTAGACATTTTTAACTGTAAAATACTCTGCGAAAGCTCTGCATTTTAAATTGTAATTAAGTAAAAATACAACAAATATTCTCAATGCCATAATTAAGTACATTATTTGTGTAATTTTACTCCATTACATTCCACCTCGGGAAGTTGTGTGGTGATTGAAAACCAAATATTACATATCAAAGTTGGAGAACTTATATTGGTATTAATGAAAGGGTAGTATCAGCACCCGAACATCAATAAAGATGTTTGCCTCAGCAGCGATACAAAGGCTGTCAGGATAGCAGGTAATCAGCAGAGTCAGAGCCTTTGCATTAACCCGTGAGATTTCTCTAACATTCCTTGAGGCTGTGCACTTTAGCATCGCCTCCAGGTGCTGAAATTGAACACTTAATAGCAGAAGACTAACAGAGCGGAAGAAATGGAAAAATTGGTCGGTTGTATCGCCAGGCGTGGGCCGTGCTTCCTTCACCTTGACAAATGCCTGGTGCCATCCATTTGAACAGGGAGAGATGGAAGGAAATGAATCGGAGGAGGTGGGAAATCTGTGGATGATGAGTACAGTAATCTTGTTGGACACTGCTGTCTGCCATTTCTCTCTGCTTGTCCTCACACCGCTTCTAACTTTCCATACATATATTTGTGTGTGTGTATGAGAGAGAGGATGCATGAGTGAAGGAGTGTAATTTGTAAGAAAGGTCAGTGCTCATCTCCACAGTATCCCTCAACCTTTAAAGGTTGGATCCTTTATCCCGGTATAAGTGACACTTTATCCCAGCCTATTCAAGAGGAGAGACTTTGGACAATGACGGAGAGAGGCCTCTACTTTCAGGGCAGTACATTTTTTGCAGGGCAAACACTTGTTGACACACTTTGGTGGGCATTACGATGGATTGCCATGCAGCTCATTCTACACCTAAACTCATTGACATCATGAGCAGAGCTACTAAAATTTGAACTTTATTTCACACCCAATATCATTTATTACAACGGTCAAACTACATGTACTTGAGCATTCAACAGAGTCCAATATCCCTCTAAAACCATGCAGGAAAGTAATAAGCAACATATTTAGAAAACAATTAAAGGAATTCCTTCACATTTTTTAAACCTGTCAAGAAGTCCTCATGGAAAAGGAACATTTTAAGAGAGTTTTAGGTGAAAAATATTGTGAACAATTTAAGTATTATTGTCCTGCAGAGAAGTCCTGGCCAAAAAGGCATTGTGCAGACTTAATGAAAAATAATCATGTTCAGATCCTCTAAAAAAATAAATAAAAAAAAACCCATAAAGGTTTTAAATATGTTTGAAGAATAACTTGAATGATCATTGCAATATATCAGTCAACAATAATTCCAATCAAATTGAAGCCTTTATACACACATAGTTAATATAGTGGGAATAGGCATTGGGAGTTAAGAAAATATTCAATATGAAAGGTTCTTATCTAGACTACTTGATATGGTCAAAGAAAGACATTAAGACAAACACAGAAGTGGGAATACACACACACACACACACACACACACACACACACACACACACACACACACACACACACACACACACACACACACACACACACACAGCTGCAGGCCGTTAAGGTTGCCTGGTGTGGTCTTGCGTTGCAGTCTCCATGCTTGGCTGCTCTGGGCATGCTCTGTTGTGTTTGGCATTCAGGGTGCAGGTACAGCTAAAGGCCTGATCGTTGAGGCCTGACCGCTTTTAATCAGTGGTAACAGTGGTACATATTTCACACGCAGATGACCCCCTTCCCTTTAATAGATGCACGCATTCACACACATACACGACACACCAGAGGTCTTTCCATCTGACTCCATTTGTCAGTCACCCGCCGAGGCTGTAGGTAAAATGTCACCACTCTGCTTGCTGTGGGTGGATAGGGAGGGCTGGAGTATTCAATACATGAGTGCAGGGACCTTTTCCTTTATCTCTATAAAATGTGGAAGTAGGGAGAGTCAAGGATGCATGATGTCTGAGTCTATGGATCATTTTAGCAAGACAGGACTTTTTGGTCTTTAACTGGGGGATACGCTGAGAGAAAAGGTTAATACATGGGATATATGTTTGACCAAGCTAGAGCACATTTCTGAAGTGTATTTAGATGTCCCTTTAAGTTTTGGACAAGCCCTCCCAGTGATTTGTGCCCTGTACTCCAGAGTTCTTTTTATATGTCCATGTCCCTCAGTAAAACCAGCAAATATACAAAGAAAGGTCACTCCAGCTACTTGTCTCCATGGCACAAGCTCAAGCTGAGGTTATATGTGCTTGTCAGATTCAAAATTGGCCTTAAAGTGGGACTCAACACTCGCCCATTTAGCCACTGGGTTCTCACATTTTCGCGTTAACGCCCACAATTTCAGGTAGCAGCTGCAGCAGTGCACCTTATTTCCTGTAGAGAACCATGCTTCAGCCTCAAAGACATGTATGACACATTTAAGAGAACTGCAAAGTCTAGATCTGTTGAAGGAATAGTACAAACAGAAAGGTACGAGGTGCATCTCGAGTCAATGCCACAAACCTCTGCTACTTTGACTGTACTTTGTTGTAGGTCCAGAGTCAGTCTCCTACACGATACGATGTAAAGCTCAGACATGGTCTGCATGAAAATAGTGCAATAGAAATTTGACAACCTCAGGACCTGTGACTGGACCTGCAAATTCAAGTGCAGCCTTTTCACAGCCTTTCATTCATTCCACTCCTTTAAAATGCAGGGTTTTTATTCAGGTTTCTTTTGATCCATACAGCCTGCTCTGGGTCAGAAAAGGGACACTACTGACAGGCAGCCACTCCACCTCAATGCTGAGTCAGAGCAAAATGTACACACAGTTTTGGGAGTAAAGAAGAAACTGTTTTCATGGATACATGTAGGCAGGAACACATTTGAATGCAAGGAATTGTGCGAGTGTGTGTATGCTTGTTTATGTGTGTGTGTGTGTGTGTGTGTGTGTGTGTGTGTGTGTGTGTGTGTGTGTGTGTGTGTGTGTGTGTGTGTGTGTGTGTGTGTGTCAGACAGAAGCTGCTCCTGCTGTGGTAAGCACTTTGTCTTCCTTTGCTCACCTCTGCTCACTCTTGGTTTACTAATGACCTGTATATATTGACGGACATGTCAGTCACACTTATGTCTTGCACTTATTCCCTCTTTCTGTCTGTCCAGCACAGACAGGCTCTCACACACACACAAGCAAACAAAAACACATGCACACACAGATCCCAGAGGGCTTCTGAGGCCTCACTTTCTTCAGAACTGATTAAAATGCAAGACGCAAACATTAAAAACACCAAGGTTACCATAGCAAGGTCAAGAACGAAGAAGCTGATACAGGTACGAGGAAATAAACACAATGAAAAACAAATACTAAAAAGCAGCCCATGGATAACCATGGATCAGTTAAAGAAGGTTTATCTATCATCATCTTTCTTTGAATGAAGGTTTATAAATCTTATATGACCTATGACTTTAAGATAGACATTGATGTTTGTTTATAGTCATTAGCAAACATGAATTCACACAAACATATTTTCATGGATCAGTAGGCTCAGTGAAGTAATAAAATATAGAGCTCTCTTGAATAAAATACAATGTACGAATCTGTGGTGTCTAGTAATTCTGCAAAATATGTGCAGGAAAAGTGACCCAAAGCTCATCATGGAATGATTAAGGGGCCCTATTATGATTATTTTCAGGTTCATATTTGAATGTGGTGCCTCTACTGTGTCATGTTTGTATGCTTTAATGTTCAAAAGTGCTTTATTTTTTTCATACTGCCCGTCTGAAACCAGAGCCTGGTCTGCTCTGATTGGTTAGCTGGCTGGTTCTGTTGTGATTGGTCAACCGCTTAGAGATGTCCCACCCCTTCGCCTATCATGTACAATGTGTTGGAGCGCTAGTCAATAAAAGCGTGATTGTGAAACAGTGATGTTATGGAAGTAAACAAAGAGTCCAAGGCCTTCAGGTGGGGGTGGGGGGGGAGAGAAACTGGAGGGAACATTGGGATATTAACCGTTGCAGATTATTTACATGCACAAAAACTACACACTACAGGAAAGGGTAAAACCCCCAAAAAGTAAAATAGGGCCCCTTTGTATGTGGGTAACTGCTATAATGCTCAGTGATGTGATACATATCAGTCCAGGCAGTGTTAGTGCTGTCAATGCAGAAGGTAATAGATCAGAAATCTGTAAAGTAAAGAAACACTTTGAGTTCTTGGACACATGAGTTCAGCAGTTCTGATGTGTCACAACATCTCTGGTTTCTGTGTATAGGAAACCTGGCTAAGGCCTGCAGAGTTACCACAAGACATCCATGCTGTGCCCCGACTCTCGAAAGCGTTAAAACAGACATTGCTTTCTTTTGCTTGGCTGCCATTAAAGAGTTCAGTGTTTGTTCAAACGGAAAGGTTGTTATGCTGACATCTGTGATGTAGCAGCGCAGCGAGAGCAGGCAGCTGCTGGAAGACAGACATTTATGCGGTGACGTTTGGGTTTGTTTCAAACTGAAATGACAATGAGAGTCCTCTCTGCACTGAACGCATCGCAGCTGTAGAACAAGATGACGCTTCTGACAGCTTCCCGCTCTGTCACCATACAGCGCATGCCTACAGGATGTGTTTAGATAAGTGAGACACTTGACAGCCGCACCCCCGAGATGTGTCGGAGGTTACGGCTGAGGGCATCTTCAGCACCAAGGACAGCAGACATCACACACCATATATTAACAGTATTAGGCCTATTTTATTCACGAGTTAAACAGAATGTCATATAAGCTTACATGTAATGTATACTGTGTTGTTGTGAATTATGAACAAGAGAGGCAGCAGTATTATTGAATGACTCGTTGACATTTTATAGCAGCATTGAATGGCACTCTTATTTGCTTTGTGTTCAGTTGTTTGAATGACATCCACTGCTGAAAATAGAAATCAGAGCAAAGTGCCTAACTAAAGATGGGAAGTTGTAAAGGAATACACTAATAGGAGGAGAAGGTATTCATGGAAAGTGAGTAGACAAAAGGTAAACATGCAAATAATCTGTTTACAATGCCAAAGTCTGAAGGAGTCATTACAAAAATAAATAATAGAGCTGTTTGACCTACAAATAATGTTTATATAACCAATACATCAAAACAGTTGTGTAAAAGGATATCTGTCTCTAAGTATAAGCATTTAAAAACAGTGCCTAAGTTATGATTTGAATCAGTATTCAAGTTGGTCTCCAAGTTGTGGTGGAAATATGTTCATCAGCCAACTGACTGGAGCATTTAAGAGCAATGCGCTGAGGAAAAGGATTAATGGAGCATTGCCGAACCAAAAATGATAATAAAAAAAGGCAGACAGCTCTGTGGATGTTGAATTGATAGCGATAACGTCACAAATCACAAAGCAGACACCCTGCGCCAAACAGTTTTCAGCGGGGGTCTGTTTCCCAGTGACAGCTCGCTTTCCTTCTCTCTTGCCTCCACCCTCCCCTCCCTCCTTCTCATCTATCAGGAATGATGGAGTGACTCCTCCATCCTACTCCCTCCCCTGTTACATTACATGTGTATCCAGACATCCACTGTGTCCGTCAAGCAGGACGTTCCCCACTTTCTGCATCCCTCTTTCCTTACCTGACACACACACACACACACACACACACACACACACACACACACACACACACACACACACACACACACACACACATGCAGGGATTGATTCAAGAGGGATTGAGACACAAACAGACATTTGCTCATGCAGTATAAATCTGCATACAGTATACAGCAGTTGATCAGAATATGAAACACACTGATATATGTGTATATGCTATAGTATACTGTTGAGTGCTGTAGTAATACTATTAACTGTTATTAAAACTGTTATTAATTATTAGTATACTTTTAACCCAAATGTTAGCATCTTACTTGTTCCCTTGACGAAAAGCCAATGGGGTTCTTCTATTGGATTTTGGATCATTGCAGGAAATTAGCCCTGTGGCAAACAAACTTGCTTCCACATTTTGTTCAGCAAGAATATCTTGAGGAATGAACACCACTTGATGATTTATATGCAATTGGAAGAAGTATAACATTAAAATACCAAACCTCAGTCGCATAACTTCCACCTCACTAAGCTTTCATCTTGTAATTTGATTTCATGCACTTAGCTTTTTGAAAGAAGCTTTTACTCTTGCTGCATAAATGGATTATTGTAAAAGTTGGAAAGTTTGAGTTGGAACAGTTTGCAAGAGCACTGCCTGGATACAATAAGGCGTACAAGTAAATATGAGTTTCCATTTTTGGAGTGATGGTGTTTTGTTCCCAACAACTTCTGTACAGTCTCATTTAGCCACTGCCTTTTTAAGACACGTAAAAGCTTCAAAATTCATTCCTGCAGCACTCCATATGGGTATATATGAAATGATTGCTGAGCTTGCTTGCTCAGTGAGTAACTCTTGCATTTGGACTGCAGCTGTATGGTGTCTCTAATTAACGCCATGCTCATTATTTCTCTTCTCTCTCTTTCTTTTTTCTAACTCTCCCTTCCTCTGTTTCTTTCCCTCTAGTCACATTTCCCTCCCGGCTGCTGTTATGGAGTGGGAGTCAGTATGATTGCTGCAGGCTTCTCGGCGTGCTTTAATTAGCATCAAGGTTATGGAAGATCCTCAAAAAGTCAAACAGCACTGCAGGGACTGTACATTTAAACGGCGAGGGAAAACGTATGAAATACAACACAATAGATCAGCTTGAACTAAGATTTCACTTTCAAACAGTGATACATAAATGCATGTGTATGGATTCCCCTTTAACTCCATGTTAAGCTGCAACACAGTTGCTTAAAAGTCAATAAAAGAGGGTAAACATAGCATGATCCACTGAAACTGGACACATTTGAGGGTGTTGGACTCCAACAAATAAATGTCTGATAGATTTCTGCCGCCAACTTTCCCTGGAGAGAGCGCTCGGTTGCTAAAGCATAATAGTCTGTGCTAGTTGGAATAAGACACTGTGATTCCAGGAATGAAAACAAGATGGCTTTACTTTTACATCCAGCATTCGTTGGTGTTAACATCATGATTCAAGACCTTTCTCTCTGGAGCACTAAATCAAGGCATAGTCCTTTCTTCCAGCCTCTCCTCTCTTTTTGAGCTCCGAAAGGCGAAATGCCATGCAGCTCACAGCCAAAAGGCAGCGGCGGAGTGAGGCTCCACACTAAGCTGAACTGACAGTAGAGGAGGACTTTGATGCAATGGAACACTAGAGTTAGCACAGAGCAATGTACAGTATAACACTTCATACACACACGCAGGAAAGCATGACGTGATGTGATTGCCTGGATTGGCTTTGAAAATGTGTGTGGCGGAAGTAAATGAGTAACACCCGCTCTCAAGGACAACGATGGAGGTGCCTCTCAATAAGGAACAACAACAGTAACAGGCTATTGTTAAACTGTGCAGCTCCCACTGTGTATGTGTAGCAAGGGGGCCTCTGGGGAAAAGAACAATGGCTCAGAGGACTCAGTGAACTGGATAAATAATGGCTATAACACACAAAGAAACAAACGTAATAATGCAAAAACATATTTGTCAAAATAAGAGAAGAATATGCAATATTATCCTGATCCTGAATTAGAAATGCTGTCGCTATAATTTAAAGGATGTGGTGTTATGTGTGTGTGTGTGTGTGTTTAACTGACATGTTCTTGTCGAGAGCCAGGCAGTTATGTAACGGCCAACACAAACAAACAGAGTCCTTCCATGGGACGGAGGAGAGCCAATGGATTCATGAATTCACTGCACTCAGCCTCAACTGTCTGGCAGGACAAATATACAGAAAAACACAGAACAAAAAACATGTGGGTGATGAGGAAAAAAAACAAGAAGGGAAACGAAGCATATCCGTGGGACTTCTACAGTAAGGCTGTATCTCCTTTTTATACATTGGTTTTGATTGGGACTATTTGTAATGTGTGTATGTAGTAAACAAAGCAAAGACAGCAAGCATTACGTTTTAATATCCTCAAGAAATAAGAGTTTGGTATAACTGTAAAATAATGGGGAGGCAAACGTGAAACATCTTTAATAAATTCAAATTTAAAAAAAGATAAGCTTGAATTGATAGGGGAGTGTCTTTAATAAAGTGCTTTCAAATATGTCTGATCACCAGGGGGCAGAAAGGCTCCAAAGCCATATCCAAATGAAGCATCTAGCAAACAATGACATTCCTTTAATGGATCCTCCCAACTTGATGACAGAGTTTAATTTTGACTGGTATTTTAGCTCCGGGGTGGTCCGACCTCTCTTAAAAGTATGTGGGCTCCCATTTTGCAAGATGAATGAGTTTATTCCCCAGCCGCACTCGAGCTCCACCATTTTCCCTCAACCCAAGGGACCAGCAGACCAAAATAATGAGATGAAATATAGAAAGAGACTCATTGCCAGTTCTAGCAACCCCCAATGACATTACATGGAATCTTTTGAATCATCTTTCAGGCTGAATACAGCTTTGCTTCCGATCGAATGATGAAATGGAAGCTGAATCATTGCACTGGTCAGGTTGATGGAGGTTTTGCGTGACAAAGCCAATGAAAGATGATAACGCGTCTGCTTGGAAGTATGTGTGTGCATGAGGGCAGCAGCTAAATCACTTAAGCCAGAGAGTGGAGTGATATAAAACATTCGATGTGAGATGGACAGCGGGCTTTGAACCGGCGGCCAAGACCATCAGCCACAAGGGTGAGTGGAGAGAGAAGGAAAGGAAGAGAGGAAGTAAACAAGGAGAGAACGGCCTTGTCATTTGGAAAGGCTGAGATCATTGCGGTCTCTTCAATAATTTTAAAACGTGTTCCACAGGGCTAAGCCATATAAAGAAAATCAAATAATACAATATGGTTTTACCATAACTCAAAACTGATTTGTTAAGATCATGACCATTGGCGCTTTCACAACTTATATTCAGAATCAGCATTTTGATGAATAACCATCAGTAATGTAGATTTACTGACTTAAGTGGGTGTATACTGTACACATAATTGAAGAGCGAGAAAAGTCTGGTGGTCCAGAAAAGTACATTATTTTATTGGAATGCAGCCTTTAAAACCAGTTAAACACAATGTTTGTAATATTAAAATAACCAAAAGCAAAGGCCATTTCTAACGATGTTGATATAATATCGATATAAAGCCCAGCCCAGTGTAACATTAGTACAAAATGATCAAAAATTAATCATATTAATCTGTATAGTTCATTCAAACTTGGCCAAATGAACTTCTCTCCTTTCCACGTATACTAAGATATGGTAAGTAATCCATGCAAAACCAGAACATCAGGCTGAAGAATGCTGGAGTGTATCCGTGAGTGTCTATGTTTTTACTGATTTACTGTATGTGTAATTATAATAAGCATTATGATACCGGCAACTTTGAGGATTGTGTGTCTTGATAAATCCAGTAAGAATGTAAACCTGCCGCAACGTACAGCGGAACAGCTGCGTGCATTTGCAATATATACACTCACACACACACACACACACACACACACACACACACACACACACACACAAACACACACACACACACACACACACACACACACACACACACACACACACACACACTCACACACTCACTCAAACTGGACGGACAGACATCCGTTTGCTGTTTTAGGATCAAATTAGGGTCGCAGGAATTTCACACTGTTGGTAGATAGGAGCTGGTTCACCTGCTCCAGTCTGTTCTAATGACGAATGCAAGACTGACTTAGCGAGATTAGATCTGGACTCACATTCTCCGTGGAAAGGCCGAAGCCTGCTCACAAAACATACAGTAATCCAGACGATGAGTGACGCGTCCATTCACCTCGTAAATTCTCTAAAAACGCCACATCCACTCACGACGATTCTCCCTGACAAAAGATCCGATGACATCTGCACTGATATGGAAGATGAAATATCAAAATTTGCTCACAGCAATTACGACTGAAACCTGTGAAGTACATGCAGCCACACAAACAGGCATGCACACATACGTTGTCCCATTGCCAAAGCCACGCCGAAAAAACATCCTCGCTTTCACAGACATGTCTGGCTATACACACAAATACACAAATACACCGCCAAGCAAGATAATGATAATGACAGTCTAATACTAGAGTGTATTCTGTTAAAGCCCTTAAACACACTTTAGAGTCTGTGTAAACAACAGCAACTGCTCTCACACTCTCTCTCGCTTCCTCCCCTGCACACACACACACAGACAGACACACAAACACACACAGTCATGGAGCATAAATTAGGTAAACAGAAGATGCTTCTTGGAGGGATTTCGGGCAAATAAAACAAAGCATGAAATATTCAGCGTAGGTGCTCCATCCACATCTGATTTAGAACAGTCAAAGCCAACAACGCCTAATACAAACACTTCATTTCGAGTCTTGAATCTACCTCACGGCTGCTTCCTCACAGCCTGAATATTTAATGACCACATTATTCATTTGTGGCCTCTGCTCAATCACATTTTGTTTGTATGCTTTAGTAAAACAACAATTTAGGGAAAAGTATCCAATTATGAATAAGCTCTGTTTGTTCAGCCGGTTTAATAATGAACCAACAACCTTCTCTGTGGGGTGAAATATAATATTTTGGGGCCCAGTTTGTGGCTAGGAAATGTAAATACTTATACATCTGTTCCATTCTGTTTTATCTGGCTGTAGCGCTGTAAATATGTTTTCATCTTTCTCTCTATCTGCCTGTACCGTGACCTAACCCGCATGCACTCATCGATCTGTTAACACAGAGGGCCTGGAGAGCGAGCTGCGTGTTGGGGCCCCCGACGGCTGCACGCGGGGGCTGCGGGGGCCTGTTGGTGCAGCTGTCCCACTCCAGGGTAACATAAGACCTTATTAGAGTCCATTAGACCTCTCGGAAACTAATAAGAGATTGTCAAATACATCCAAACATTCACACAATTCACAGAGAGACAGGAAGTAAATGGAGGGTGGTATGGAGGGGGGGCAGGGGTCTGCCATTTGTCAGCATAAGGTCCTGTTCTTGCATATTACTTTTGCACTCCCAAAGTTGGGGGCAAAAATACAATCGCTGTATTCAAGCAACCCTTAGTAAAAAAACTAAATATTGATTTCTCGACTCTTGTCTATTGGATAAAGATTCAAACATAATTTAATATAGACATGGGACAACTGAAATTAAGAGTTACTCTAACGACTTTAAGGTTTTCAACACCCTCTTTTAAGGGAAAAATAAGGTTAAAACGATGAGGGCATCAGGTTTTGTTGTCATTTTCGGCTTCCATTTCACATTCCCCTCAGTCTGTTTACTATTTACATTTATCACCTGGCAGCTGCGACAAAGTTTCCTCGCATCTGGACAGTGAGACAAGCTGCTCTGCGGTCCACAGAGCCAGAAAAAGAGCTTCCTTTGGCCCTGACAGCAGGGGCCTGACCTGGGAGCCTGCCTTTGATCTTTAATTAACACTGGTTATGGCCATGGAGAGGATATAGTGGATGAACATGGGAGCATTTAGGGCCAGGGACAATGACTAGGACTGCAAAGGCTAAAAACAAGCAGCTTTTTCTAGAAACCTCCAACACTTCTTTTTGTGTTACTTTAAAGACACTGTGGAACAGCCGCAGTGCAGAGGTGGCTTCAAATAGCTGCTGCATGTGAATTCTGAAGCAGAGTTAGGAGCTTGCTAAAAACGGAGTAAAGACGAGCACATCTAGTGATATGGACACACAGGAAGTAGCCACAATAAAAGACTGTTGGAGAAGCATTGCACATGCAGATGGAGCTACTCATTAGTGGTTTTTATTTATATTATAATACAATGTGTACATTTTTTTCTTTAACCTCTTATGTCAAATACATTTTTTTTAATTCTATTTGATCCTGTTTACATGTCCTTATGTTTATATAAATGGTTTTAATATGTTTTTCTTTTAATGGAGTAAATACCACAAAACCACTAGTGATTCAGCTCTCTCTTTGGAGTGGGCAAACAAATCTACAGATACATAAACAACTCAAGTCTGAAGTAAACAAGTACATACCACTTCTGTTCATTTACTTTACTATTTCAAAACATCATATGCTCTTACGTACTGTAGAAAAGTGTTTCGCTGCTTTACTTTCTTTGAAGCTATGGGACACTACGGCATCCCTTTAATGGAGCCGCTGCACTGGATGAGCTACTGCACAGATGCAAAACATCTCGTCGCAGGGAAACGCTGATGAAGTACTGCAACTGTAATTGATGAAAGCTGTTACGCTGGCCGCAGAAGCCACACACAGGAAATTCAATTTAGCTAAGTTTGTTAAATGATATAGTTATCTTATGTCTATGCGCATACATGCAACCCTTTATAAATAAAAGGTTAGAAAATAAACATACTTCTGGGGGGATTATAACCCATTACACTGTTAATGTTAATCCCATTGGGAGGTTGTGTGCTGAAATGAAAGGCTCCTTGTGACACTTAACCTTTGAACCCACTGGTTGCTTGATCCCAAAGGGGCTATAAAAGATACCATGGGGCATTATTTACTTCATGTCCAAGTACTTAAGGTGAAATAAAGTGAAATGGTGAGGAAAAAGGACATTCAATGGACAATTACAATCAATAAACATGGAAAACAGAAACATCTGCGAGTAAAACCCTCAGGTTGTGTGTCGTTTAAACAGAAATATGTCCAAAGGATCAGCACAAGGACCCAAAAACATATTAAGTGACTTCAGTCAAGGAGACATTGTGAATCTCTTCAATAACCAGCTGGCAACAACTCAAGCCAGTCGCCCTGCAAAGCATGTGTGATGATGATGTCGCAGACAGTCTGAAATAAAAAGGCAAAGCCAGGCCTGCCAGACGTATACTTTTTGGCTTTTTCAACCACCTCGGAGGCAACAACAGACTTTGGGGCGAGATCGAGTATCTCCAGACTCCAACGTCTACTCACTCATGACTCCACCAACACCCGCAACCACCACCGCAACCATTCCATTATTCACCATCCACTCCTGCCCACTCCTTTCTTCTGGGTTATCAGTCCCATCCCTGCTACTCTGGTCAAGAGCTTCCCATCGCTAATGATGTGTGACACAGAAGATCACTATTGGACTACTGCACATTGCACACATGCATACTCTCCAACAGCGCTGTGGGATTTGTTGGGTTCTTTTGAAGGTGCAGAATGACATACACAGAAAAACATACACATATGTATAGATAAGGCAAAACATATTATACGTTTTGGCTGACAGACATGAAGTGTGAAGGTCTTTTCATCCAACCCTTCTACAAACGTTGCATTGTATCACATTTCAAACAATGACAAAGAATGTATGAGAGACTAGGGAAAAAAACGGATAGATAAAAAGCTGTCTTACTTTGGCAGGTGTTGCTTCTTTCCTCGTAACCCGGGTTACAAAGACACTTCCCGATTGGCACGAGCCACTCGCCCTCCGTGCTGCAGTACATTCGCGGAGGCTCCTGCTCTTTGGAGTGATTGACACATGACCCTTTGACCTCCACCAGCGACTGGGAGTCCATGGGCACCGTATCAGGGAAAGAGGCCAGATTCCTCACAGTGTTCGGGCACTTCTTGAAATAAACCCTCACTGAAACCAAAGCTACGCAGGCGCCCACGTCCTGGAACGCCAGGTAGAAGCCCTTCTTGGTCATGGGGCCCACCTCGCGCACCTCAGTGTTCAGCTTGAGGATGCGATCTCCGAGGTCCATTTGGGTGAAACTCTCATCAGCGGCGATGGTGTCGATCTTGGTGTACAGGTGTTCTCTGAAGTGGGTGCCCTGGTCGTCGTCCGTCTCCTGGTAGAGGAGGTTGAAGGTCTCCTTGCAGGTGCCCAACACCAGCGGGATGGAGTTGCAGTCCCTTAGCGTGAACTTCAGCTCCACGTAGATCTTCTGGGCCGACTGGCGAGCGATCCAATTGGTGCGAAGCCAGTTGTTCTGGCTGTACTCCATCACGTTGCACACCTGGAAGGTCCTGATGGGAGTGTAGTGCTCATCCACCCCGCTGATCTCCTCCCACTAAAAAAAGAATGGAGAGAAGGAGAGGTGGAAGAGAGAAAACAGAAGAAGACGAAGGAGCAACAAACAAAAGAGAGATAGGGAACCACGTGCAAGAGGGAACAATTGAAGGTAAAAAGACAAGAAGGGTTGGAGGAAGCAGACAGTTAAAAGGAAAGGTATTATGTATTTTCATCACAAAGGAAGTGATGAAAAGTAGGTACAAAGATGTGAGAAGATAAGAGGAGAAATTAAGGTGGAGCAAAGATATAGAGGTTAGGATTTGGGGTCAAAAGAGAAGAAAAAAGTAGCAAAGGCATAGGAGAGAGGTGAAGAGGCGGGAACGGGAAAAGGGAAATTTGGAGTCAGAGAAGGAGGAAGAAAGGGGAAAGGAGGGATAGCAGAGAAAAAAATAAAGTTATCTCTAGCCTGTAAGCATTTACAGATGAATTATTTAGATACAGATTCACTCTTGCTGAATACTAAGCATCTAATAAACACTTAAGGGTGAGAAATCGCACTACAAGATCTCTAGTAAATTACTCAAATTAATTAAAAGCAAACTTGCTGCATTAGCCAAATGTTCTCGATTAGCGTGCTGTGAAAACATCTCAGAGTAAAACCATAAAGTGTGATTTCCCATCATACATTTGTGTGAAGCTGCTTAATTGCTTTTAAATATTAGCAGAAATCTTATAGTGTTTTTTTCCACCCTTTTACTAACATGTTTTTTTCTCTACAAGTGAGGACTTTCAAGCTGCAAGTCTTGGTTATTTGCATCACAGTACTACTGCTACTGAAGGAAACGTGCTGAATCCACTATGAAACAAAAGAATCTACGAAGTATAGACAGATGTGAGTGTATACCAGGAACGTTCGTGTCTATCTTACATTTTCCCTCCACTGGGAGAAAGCAATGAGAGGAGAGGAGAAAAAGAAAGCGGGGTCATTCCTTTTGAATTGGACACAGCGGGAAGACTCATTGATCATGCGCTTTGGCTTCGCAGTCCAGGCAAATCAACAATGAATCGGAGCGATGATGAATGGGCAAACACCTGAAACACTGGGCTCATTGTGGTTAAATGACAGTCATTAGAACGAATGGGCCTTAATGTGTAAATGGATGCTTTTTCAATTTTTTTCCGTGAAAATTCAGAATGAATGTATGCCGGAATGCTTTTCTTTTGAGAGAGGGAGAAAGAGAAACGCTTTCTGGGTAAGTGAAACTGAATTATCGCTCCTTTCACACAAGCATTAATGGAAACATAAACTCACACACACATATACATTAACATAGGGCTCATGTGAAGTGTTTAAAGTGCCGTAGCAGGCGGACACAGCAGGTGCTTTCAGCCTGAACACAGAAATTAATGACGAGCTAAGAAAGTCTAGGTTCTCCATTACATGT
>NW_011355689.1:51428-71390 GCF_000735185.1 Notothenia coriiceps
TGTGTGTGTGTGTGTGTGTGTGTGTGTGTGTGTGTGTGTGTGTGTGTGTGTGTGTGGTGTGTGGCACATCTATGAGTGTGAGGCGTTCAAGAGGCTCTCAGTCTGAAGGATGGCCACTTGCTTTTCATCTCACAGTAAAGTTAATGAAACACCCTTGAAAGAGAGAATGGAGAAGTAGAGGAAGTAAAAGAGATAGAGCTGGGAAAAAGCAATAGGAAGAAGGAGGGTGAGACAAAGTGAGACAAAAATCGAGGGGAGGGATTCCATTGGTGTTTAGTCTCCCCCGTCATGCTTTTCTTGGCGTCACCTCATTCATTAGTGTAGTCCAAGCTCTCTGTAGCTCTAACAATAACAGGGGGAAGTAGTGGGGTCTAAAATAAAGGAGATGAAGCTAATCTTAATATTTCACCTCAATGTACTCAGGAGTTTAATAGCTTGACGCAAAATGTATGCAGACATAATGATGTGATGACGTGCAAAGAGATTTGGTGAAAGACCCTGACACAACCTGAAGGGGCGGGAGGAGAAGAGCTGCCACTATGATTAGTGATTGTGTTGACATTATGTTTGATAAGACAATGTACTTACATGAACTAAATGAAAAGATAACATCCTAATCTGATTCAGCTTCACATTTATGATGTCTGTCTTGGTTAAACAATGTCTCCCTGCTGGGACTGAAAGCAGCACAACCATGAATCTAGTTGTTTTGTGCAGAGGTGATGTGTGACTGGTTTAAAATATCATAAATATCTAAATGTATATAATAAAAAGTACTCAATAAAAGACATTTCTATTTTCGCCCCAAACTCTCAAACTTTTCTTAACCCTAACTAAAGTGCTTCTAAACCTAACCTAAACCTTGGTAATACCTTTAAACTCTCAGCTTTACTTTTAAAGAAACACTTTAGATCTCCTGCTACTGTTCCACACTGCCAGCTGCACTGCAGAGAATGTCTTGGTCTGAATGGTAAAGATAGTGGGAGCTGTGCCCCCACACTTGGACACGGTGTGTGCTAACCGTCAACACAAAAAGGCCCAACCCACCCAGCTCACAGTCTGTTTGTGCCCATGGCCCTAGGTTGAATATACAGAGCCATCAAAGCCTGAACAAAAAAGGCTAAATAACAGCTTTTCCTTTATCTCTTGAGGATTGTAAATATTAACACAGAGTCCACAACCCCCAAATGGTTAAATCTAAATCATAGTGCATTACCATTTATCATTATCATAATATGTTATGTATTTTTCTATTTCTGCTACCCAGTCAGCAAAGTGTCTTATGTCTGCTGAAAAGGTGCAACCCTTACTCCAACTAATCAACATTCCAATACAACTAAACTGCATTCTCAAATTCGTTTTTATCTTGGGTTAGAGTGGCAGTTTGAAAGACTTGGTTAACTTTGTAAGTTGAAACAAAACTAAACAAAAATGCAAAAAATAATTGATTATGTTAAGTCCACAGAACTACTTTATTTAGAAAGAAGATAATGAAAATAAGTCACGTTATTAAGAAAAATGAGTCACGGTTGTGTTGTTGTTTCACACAGGGCATGAACATCAACACTTTGACAATGCAGTTTTGTTGGAGGAACATATTGTTTAGTACATCAGGCAACATAGGTGCCAAAGTATTGCACTTTGACCACAGCACTTACTTAAAAGTGAAAAAAAAAAAATATTGTTGCGGAACATAATCCAGGCAACTCTCCAAAATGTAATACTCTGGAATGTCCACCCTTGCTTCCCCATTTATTAGAAAAAAATCACTGCTATATTTACTTTGCCTAGTTTGATTTTCTTTTATCCTAAAAAGTGAGCTACTCTGGCAAAATTGGTTTCTAACGGAACAAGTGGCCTGAGGGTTGAGGGCACAGTGCGTGTGCATTACTGTCTATACTGTATGTCTGTATCGACTGGAAAAGTGTGTGTGTGTGTGTGTGTGTGTGTGTGTGTGTGTGTGTGTGTGTGTGTGTGTGTGTGTGTGTGTGTGTGTGCGTGTGCGTGTGTTTTTGAACATGAACTATGTTTCACAGGCCGTCCCGAGTATGAACATGTTGTGTGCATCTGTGCATCTGTGTTTCTGCATGGATTGGTGTGTGTGTATGTGCATAATACCCAGTCTTAAGCAGATGTCTGTGAGAGCTGCAGGATTTATGTCTTATCCCTTTATGTACTTTCATGTCCAGCAATATGATGCAAACTGGGCTAAATCTAAAGTGACTGCGAGTGATTGCTCTCTGCTTTTAAGCTGTCTTTGGCAGGGGTCTGAAGTTTGCCGAACCCCAAACACACGGTTCAAAATCAAACCCAGGTGTGTGTATGCGTCTTCACGTATGCATGCGTGTGTGTTAGGCATGCTATATCCTATTCCAGAGAAGATGACTTGACTTGAACAAGTCTCTGGCAAAGTAAATCAGACCTCCGCTGTGATGTGAGGATGCCACTCTGGAGGATAGCATCAATTACATGCAGCTATCCTCTTCCCAATCACATCATACAACATTACATCATAAGAATGAACAACCTTGAATCACTTCCCTGGGTGTGTTAGTTACGACTTGTTTTCTGTCCTTTACTTGACAAGGAGGATAAAGGAGTGTGGAATAAACAGAGAGTATATCAACATTATAATCCAGATCCAGAAAAAATATCATGTTGGAGAGTTCTCGACGGACTGTAGGGGTATCAATTGTATGTATGTATGTTACAGTAGATTCAAGGTTTACCATGTTCTGTGCACATTGGCGAATTGGAAAACATGTTGGACTGTTCAGCAAAACGCCAGATTACTTGATGACAATTGGCCTGACACAGGAAGTTATATTTGAACCTCTAATTTATGTTCGTATCCAGGATTTGTTCCTATTTGATCTCTTGGATTCACGTATACTCTCATTTTTGCCTACCCCTATGTGAGAGAAAATGGTAAGACTGGTCGAGAACACTCTTACCGAAATTAAAATAAAATAATTTGACAGTTGAAACATTTCACTAACACGATAAAACACGAATATCATGGTATCACATTTGGATTTGTATATGTTTTAGTTATTTTAATGATTGCATTATTGCGTTTGTTGGCTAAAGAACATTGTTTAGATCAATTGTTCCTAAAATATCTACTTTGTTTGGGCATGTTGCACACTGCAAAACACATGTCCTTAGATGGGTTTAGGGATTTGTACGAGCAAAATCATTTGGTGGATCTGTATTTGACTTCTCTTATCTCAAATAAAAATCCAGAGGCAACATTTTTTGCATTATAGCTTCTCGCCACCAGAGGCAATTCCTGATGTGAATCTGTGAAAGAGTTGATGTGTTTACCAGCATAAATAAAGGTCTAAAGCCAGTTTGTTCTCTTCGTAACCCTCCTCTCCCTGCCCTCTAATTGATATATAACAGCACGAGGACCCTACACCAGTCCTGTTTACTTCTGACCCCGAACCCTGATGGTCACCGTCGGGGCGTAGTTTGGTGTGATCCTGCCACTGGTTTCTCTGATCTGTGCTGTAGGTAGGTGAAGCAGCTAAAGGGACAGTAAAATGGAGTGCTGTAACCTGATCTGCTCATATCATTACAACAGGCACGTCTCAGAGGCACCAAGTCAGCACACCAGTTCATGAACTTCAAAGACACACAGGTCAACGGGAGTTAATGGGCCAGTATATTGACCAGTATAGGTTAATAATGCATTTTACCAAGACTAGTCATATTTAAGATTGCAATTGGGTGTCCTATTCTCTAAGGTTTAAAAGTTAGCTATATTTTTAAAGAGAGTGTCAGTAGGTTTGGTTAAATCCTTATCAAAATGTTTTTGTTCTTACTGGACTCTATTCTAGCAATTCTCATCTGTTAGCAAGTTATTTGAAATGGGAATGAGGGCCAAATATATACAATAATTTGTATAGAAGTAAGCTCTGGGTTGGAAAACAATTTGTTTTATTAATATAGAAAATATGTTTATATTGTTTTATTTGAAAGAATGTTAGTTTTTCAGAATATGTTACAGCACTTAATATTATTAAATAGTTGAGATTTTAGATTGTTGTCCTTCTTTTGGACATTGAGATACTATATGGGCTTTAAAATAAAAATATTGGCAGAAGCAGTCTCCATATAAAGTGTATTTACAAGTGTCCATTAAAAAAGCTACAGCTGGAGAGGGGTAAATCAAGAAAACTGTAGGGGCCAACAAGTGTGCAGCTCTTGGGCTCCATAAAGGTCAGTGGGGTCACTGGCACGACAACTGTGGCATATCTGTCAGAGGACATTTCATCAGCCGGCCTTACAAAAGGAACACTGAACGCACACTTCATTCCTCCTCTTATTATTGTTTTGGAAAAAGGCTTCAAGCTTGCTCAAGGACACATCAGGAACAATAAATAATTCTGGAAACAATAAATTTCAAAGAACCGTTGCCTTTTTGTAGTTTGTTTGTGCTTTTTAGTTATGCTGAGGTCTCATATTTTTTTGTTAGGGAGAATATCAACGCATTTCTGGTACCAACAGGTGTATTTGATACAATTTCAATGTGTTGTCATGCTGTAGTAGACTTTACGTCAATCAACATTTATGCATCAGCTGGTCTTACCAGGAAGAAAAGTAAATACTAATACACTTTAAGCTTCACCCTCGTCTTCCTCCTCTATGGTCCCTTGCCCTCCCTACTAATCCTCGTTTATGGAAGGGCTTTTCTCTGTACTCTCTCTGTCTGTCTGGGGGGCAGGGGATGCATTTTATGCTGGTCAGGCTGATTTCCCAGATGGGGTAGCAGCAGTGTATGGGGGGCTTTAAGAGCCCATGGGTGACTAAAGAAGTCGAAACAGAAATCTGTACTCTGACAGCACACTTAAACACAGAAAGCTGCCTGACTGAAGTGGTGGACATAGTCCACAATATAAAAAGCCATGCTATTATATTGTGTTTGGGCTCCCCACTCTCCTCTTCCAGCCCTTAGAATTGGAATGTTAGATGTGAATGTCTGTGTTAAATATTTCTTATTATTGCTGACGGATTAAACAAAGTTCACACAGTGCGACTGCTGGCTTTTTTCTATAGATGTCAATCAATTTTATGAAGACACAAAAGCTCAGTCGATGCCATTGTTACTTTACTTGTAAAGTAAATTGACAATCCAAGAGGCCAATCAAATGACTTGATCCAATGGGACATTCAAATGCTTTGTTCCAAGTGGACAACAAATGGCTTGATCAAATGAGCCAATCAATTAGCTGAATCCAATTGGCCAATCAAATGGCTCCATCCAATGGGCCAATCAAATAATGTAATACAAATGGCTAATAAAAATGATAAATCCAACTCAATAATAAAATTGTTGATCCATCTGGCCTATCAAATCAGGCGATCCAAAAAAGTCCAATGCAATCAAATCACTCAATAAAATGAGCCAATCAAATAGTTAAATCCAGACAAAACTGAAGCCTATATGGAAGATGTTATAGTTTTATTCAACATCAAAAATGTTTTCTTACAAGGATGGCAGTGAGCAAACCAAACTACACATTGTGAATTACGACTAAGCCACCAGAGCTTTGGAACTCTATTCCTCCTATTGGTTCCTATTAAAATTGACTTTACTTTGTACTTTGGCCCAATAATTCTATTTGGTATGCACAGCCCGTGTCTGGGGTGTTGGTTTATTGCTGAAGAATGCTCTCAAAGAACACAAGAATGTAATCTCTAACACTCTTTAGTCTTGTGAAATACTAAGCCCCCTGGACACTTCTCAGCAATCAGCCTGCCTCCCAGACAGATAACGGTATGTGGATCACACACACACACACACACACACACACACACACACACACACACACACACACACACACACACACACACACACACACACACACACACACACACACACACACACACACACACACACACACACACACACACACACACACACACACACGTCAGTCTACTTGTGGCCCTGGAGTGAACAACCTGGGGAAGCTAAGCTCTTAATTTGTTCTGACCGGAGCACGGTGTGTCTCGGTAGGCCAATAGCTGCGGCCTCTCCATCAATGTGAATGAGTGTTTTGGGTGTGTGTGTGTGTGTGTGTGTGTGTGTGTGTGTGTGTGTGTGTGTGTGTGTGTGTGTGTGTGTGTGTGTGTGTGTGTGTGTGTGTGTGTGTGAGGGCTCAGTGCCACTGCCACATTATGAGAAATCATTTGTGAGCAGCAGTCTCCCAGGGCAGGCTGCTTATCGGAGTGCAGTCAGTGGATGACGTGAGTAATTACAGATGATTCACCTTGAGGACTTGATCATCAGCAATATCTCTCTCTCTCTCTCATCCGTTGCTGTCCTTCCCTCTCACCTCTTCTCTTCCTCTCTCTCTCTCCCTCTTTCTGATCCTCTCCTGTCCCCTCTCTTTCTGGAGTCATTCTCATTTAAGGCTGACATTGGCTTCTATTCTTGCCGCATTTTCAAGAACTGTATAACCACACGCTTCTCATCTGAACTCATTCAAAGCAAATAACTTGAAATAAAGCAGAGCTCACTGTGAACACTGCAAAACCTCCGCCACACATTCCTACGTCCAGCGCTGGATCAAGTCCTCGATATTGGTAAACGGATATTCCTACACGTGAATAACTTCTATCAGCGCAACATCAATCTCTTCCTTTCAAATAGTCACGCTATTGTTTTGTAGCCTGCAATTGTTTTCAGACTAAATGACTTTAAAGAGCACGCTGTTTTTTTTTCTTCTATAGGGTCCTTTTTTTCCTTGTGGTTCAAACAGAAACGGTACCAGCGCTGTATACGGCCGAGGGAAACAAGGTTTGGCAGCTCCACGGAACAAATGACTGGATTACCTTAAGCTACTGCCAAGGAGTAATTCTAACACTTAATAAAGGAAAAAAAACTAGGAAGTATGTGTGTGTGTGTGTGTGTGTGTGTGTGTGTGTGTGTGTGTGTGTGTGTGTGTGTGTGTGTGTGTGTGTGTGTGTGTGTGTGTGTGTGTGTGTGTGTGTGTCAGTGGGCCAGCCCTAAGGCACAGTAGTCTAACTAGCTAGGCAAATAAACAGTGAGGGAGAGCCCAGTAGAGGGGTAGCAGAGAGATGATAGATGAGGCTGCAGAGATTTGTTTTCAAATGTTTGGAACTTTGTTGCTGCAAAATTGCTAGCTGTTTTAAAAAAAAGCTGTACAATTCTCACATGTTATTGTATTGTTTTGTTCCGGTATTTCAATACCAAAATATATACAGTATGGTGAATAAAAAAAGATAATTGTATCAACGCATGACACTGACAAACTTGTAAAATGTGTGTTAAATGAACTGTGTTACAGCATGTGTGACGGACAGAATGAGGCTGTGCGTGTTGTGTAGAACAAATGGATTAACAAGTGAAATCCCAACAATGGCACCATTATCTTTACATGCAACACAAGTCAAATGATATCAGTTGTTGATGTTGTATTCACTTAAAAGGGGCTTATCTACATTCTTGTGTGGATGCTTTTATGTCTACAACCTCAAATCTGTTAATGCCTTAATCTTACATAAAACACACGCACACTCAAGCACACAAACACAGAGTACAGTTTCCCTTAAGCATCTTGACCATATAGCGAGCCCCGAATGCTTAACCCTTTAACCTAAGAGACGAAGAATGGACAGAAAAATGTCTAAAGAGAAGTGGGTTAATCTGCACTTGGTTCATTGGGTCAACATAACATAATGAGAACCACAGGAGTTTGAAAATCCGGATTTCATGTGGTGTGACGTTGAATCCAACATCCAGTGTGTGTTGGTGGATCTGCCCCCCCACACAGATGTAAGCATGTTCAGAAATGATGTGGGTGGATGTAGAGACAGAGGATACTCACCCCATGCAGTGGGTAGGAAATCCATCCCAGCTCCCCTTGGCTTGCTTTAGAGTCTAACAGGTTGACTGTGGAGAAGAAGAGGAAGAGAAAACATGAATGTCTAGTCCTTGTTAGCCCCAATTAGTCTTCTTCTATTCCCACAGGGGGGATCACCAACGAGCATTGATCATGACTTTATTGACGCAGCTGCCACACACACACATGCGCCACCCATATCACATGCTAGAGAAAATGTAGCGGCTTTCTTGTATTGCATTGTGAAGAATCGAAGCGGAGGTTCAGATATCCTGATGTAACATTGAACTGAAGTAGAGCCATTTTTGAAAATACACAGCCATTATTTTTTATTTGTCTTACAGTTTTAAACCAGTTTATTCTAAGCACACACACACACACACACACACACACACACACACACACACACACACACACACACACACACCAATGGTGATTGGACTGTTACCAGGTAAAGCAAAACTTCATCAATTTCCGATGAAATCGCCAGTTTCCAAGGTGGTCAGAAATGCGATTGGTCATACTGAAAACAAAGTATAACTCAATTTATAATGAAAGGAAATACGAGTCCCACCTATAATTCATTCACATCAAACCGAAACCAAGATGGAAAGAGGGAAATCCATTTCTAAGAGATGGAACATGACAAATCCGAAGATTTTAAAGCGTGATGAAGCAAGTTAAGGCTTTGGGTTTCTTATGGTGAACATTTGGTGAATATGCCAAAGTAAAAGCATGATATGATTTAGGGTGAGGAATTGTTTGGGACTAATTTACATTATGTTTACCAACCCTTTATATACAATGGCTAAAACAGCTCCATATAGTCTTCCTCAAGAATATAATTAATGAGGAACAAGATTTTCTATTTCTAGTATGTTCACATGGCAGTGGTGTGAATTATTGTCATTGTATACAACTGTCAGTAGTGTTATATGGAGAGCGGAATGTAAATGCATCATTGTGCTCTATGGATTCCCCACATTAGAAGCAAAACTGCATATTATCCCCAGATACTGTTTGGGATCATCATAAAACAAAAGCTAAATGCAGAATACAGAAACTGTTTATACTGCTACAAAAAGCTAGTGGAAGTAACTTGGAAATATTCATAATAAATCAATTATATGTTGAATTTTGATTGTTATTTGTTTTCATTATTTCTGCCAAACAGAAGCCAGACAAAACGTATATATATGATGCCTTGCTTTAGTTTGACATCAACAAATAAACTAGTAGGCGGAATTGTAAAAAAATGCATACCATAAAGATATTCTGTTTATTTTTTTAATGTTTTGCTAAAAGCCTGTTTTCTGGTACAAATTGTTAAAGGGTATGCTAAAGTGATTCATGTGTATTTACTGTACCATATTTTTTTGCAATCACTATAAAAAACACAAATGTCCATGTCAGTGGGATTAATCACATGCACACCGAGTGACCTGAATGAAAAAGCAAAATATAAATAACCCGCCACAGTAAACAGATGGTAAAACAATATAGTTCCACCGTTCCAAAGGTCTCTTCCTTTAAGCTTGAGTCAGCCCCTCCCTCATCCTGCTGAGAGCAACTCAGTCCTCAGCTCAACACACACAAACAAGTGTACACTTACACACACTTACCCAATCGAGTGCATACACACACAACAAAGTGAAGCAGCAGCGCTGTCAGGCCCTGCAGCTGTAACTCTATTCACTGTAAAATATGAGGAATACAATCTCCCTGTACTCTCCCATTCAAAGCTTCACTAAGCAGGAGCGTACATATCTCCAAAGACAGCTAAAGAGAGTGTTTGTGGGTCATGAAGGATTCCTGTTGTACTGGGAAAACTATTTCAGTCCAACAAAATGAACAAAATGAACTCCCTCACAGCAACAACAACTACAATTCCAGAGAAAAGTGAATTTGCCAGTCCAAATGATTGTTGTTTCACATAGAACAAGGGGGGGTGAGATAGAAATCCAAATTTTCTTCAGGCAAGTCTGATAACTATCAGCAAGAAAAGAGCCTGAAAGGGAAAGTGGAGAAAGGAAGACACACACACACACACACACACACACACACACACACACACACACACACACACACACACACACACACACACACACACACACACACACACACAGTCGGTTAGCAAGCTAGCTTCAGCCAAGCATATAGCCCCTGCCCCATCAGGGAGTGCCTCTGAACGGGAACTAGGAGTATTAATAGCAAACTGAGCCAGCCTGTCTGGGAGGGAGCACAACATCACAGAGGTAGAAACAGGTGAATCAATACACAGACTCATACCCATAGGCCAACAACATTAAGACGCCCACACACACAAAAACTGACCCTGATAAACCCTTAAGTATGAGAAGACTCCATGCCACAGGCAGCTAAAATGTCCTGAGAGGTTTCATAAACGGATGGGAATGCATGCTGTATACTGTATCACCCAGCCAGTAAATATAATGAGCACCTTGCAAATAGATTAAGAGACACGTCACGTAGCTATGCCATTTTTTCCAATTGCTAGTGACCTACTATCGCTTGGCATAGCATATGTTGAAATATTAACAGGAAACATTGAAGCAAAGATCTACAGGGTGCCTATTTTGATGTCTATGTTCTCATAATTTAACAGCTAAGTTAACCATTAATGGGTAGCAGAAACTTGAATTCAATACACCCTCACCTCCAGTAAAATATGATGATATGAAAAAAAAAAGGGGAAAAAACGATTCACAGCAGATGGAAATGTAATCCTCAGCCACAGCACAGACACAATTAAAATGTGGGATGAGCGGAAGAAGAAGCTGTCAGTCAGAGACGCTGGGCTAGAATCAACACATGGCTTGATCAGTAAAGCGGAGAGCCTTCCATATGGACTAAGTCACTCAACTCAGAATAGATGGGGGCTATAATAAAAAACTTGCATGCATATGTTTGAGTAATATCGCCCCTGTAGCTGTGAACAAAGTGTTGAGGGCTGCAGCCTGGCTGTGTGCAGGTTGGCAGGCCGCAGTGCAGGCAAAGCAAGGCGACTTGTGTCTGTGTTAAAGGGTGAAGTGTTCACCTCCCATTATGAATTATTCAAGTGCAGAGTCGCTCTGTCTGATGTTGCTGCTGCTGCTCGCCCAACCCCTCTGCCCCCATTCGCCTTTCTTTCTTTCTTTTCTTTCTTTCTTTCTTTGTATCTGTCTTTCCTTCTTTCTATTTGTCTATCTTTCTTGCTTCTATACCCCTATACCTTCTCACATAGGCCTACATGCATTAAAACACATAGACTTCAAGACTCAAATAAGGGCACAGCACCTCTGCACACATTCTGTATAACCTAATATCTCTACAAATAAGCCCACATACACTAAAAAACAGAAACACAAACCTTCTTTTGTGTCTAAATGTGAAGCCTGAAACAAATGCTATTAAACTGAAGATGACACTCTCGATCATCAGCTCAATGTTTGGCAAACAAATACAGGGATATACTGTAGAAGACATGGTTTATTTTTAAAGGAGGGGCATGTGTAAGCACATTTCCAGCACCTCTGAAAGGTACCATCGCTCACGAAAGCCCATCCGTCCCAGCGGAGCTGCAGCGCCGGGCTCTCCGGGCCAAGGCTCCCTACAACCGGCTAAAAATACCCGAGGCCTCCCGACGCCCCGCAGCGGGCCAACATCACACCACCAAGGCACGCAAAGGGAACTCGCTGCACCACAGCTAAGGGAAACTCACAACGGTATTTATTTATTTTTTCGATTAAATATGGGGGAAAATGTTTTCTGATAATATCTGATATGTCAAATGTGCCCCAAAGTTCTAGCTAATGCACCCGCGCCAACAAATGATATTCTCGGGGATTTCCGCATGCATTTCCTTCAACACTGCCCCAAAGTTTTATATACGATCTTAACGACCTCATGAAAGGCACACAGATTTCTTTTTTTTAATGTTGGTGAAAGCACGGTGCCAAGAGCGAGCACGAGATTGCAAGATACATAACTAGACCTCTATAGGTTGCTGATAAATGGGAAAGGAAATAATAAAATAATTAGACGAATTCCCCAGCATCCTGTTCACAGATGAGGTTTGTTTTCCATTTAATGATTAAAGTATTCCAAGTTAGGTCTCTGAAAAATCTCATTAAGTCCAAGTTGAATGACGGTCTTTAATTGTTTTTCTAAATTAGTGATATAAATTAAATAAAGGCTATAGATGTCATTTACACAATATATTTGTTATGATTATCGATTTTCAAGTTTGTAAACAGTCCTCCTTCGTAACTCTGAAAACTCCTCCATGATCCGCTGCGCGTGACAGGCGAGATTAAATCGGCAGCAGACTGTCGGTATAAAAATGAAATCCAGTATACTTTTTATTTTCACTCGTGTGAACACTGACGTCTAAATATGAATATTTAAAAAATAATTATTAGGCTACTATAAAAAGAAGAATATGCACACTCCATGGCACGTTTAGTGACTTTAAAAGTGAATTTTTGAAAGTAGTGAATCAATCCAAAATCTGGTATAAGGTAGTGGTGAAAGTTATATTTGTTACTGTGTTCCATGAGGATAATGTGGCCCAGCTCAGAAAGTGTATAACTTTATGATCTTCTTTATGATTTCTTGCTTCAGTGAAGACAACGACGATAGATCTGACCTGTGATTGAGGCTGGAAAGTGGAGCATAATCAGATTTATAGAGCGGGATGATCCATTTGCAACAACACTTAAACAGTTCAACCCTATATGATAAGCAGCTTTATCTTTTTACAGGGTCAATATTTGCGGTGTAGCAGTCTGTATTAATTTATAGGCTACAATATGGAGGCGCAGTGGCTCGATACTGACACTCTCTGGCAGATTTACGTCGTAAGGAAGGTGCATTTAATTACCTGATATGGTACTTTCTTAGTTTAAAGCTAGCAATTTTACGTTTTAATAACTTGCAAACTGTTAGTTTTCTTTTTGTTTTGTCTGTATAACAAGTTTCTCCACTCTCTCTTTCTCTCACTCTCTCACACACACACACACACACACACACACACACACACACACACACACACACACACACACACACACACACACACACACACACACACACACACACACACACACACACACACACACACACACACACCGGCAGAGTGTATATTTTCTCAGGGGTGATGTGTATTTTATGTGGTTGTGTTTCTTTGTTCAGTGCTGGAGTCTCTGCTACTATATCCATCAGCTTTATACCTCATTAAACTATACTTACACCTAACTAACTGTAAGAAACCAAAGTTATCTCGGGGTAAAGCAAGTTCACAGAACAGATTGTCTGTAGGCCAGCTGACCTTGTCACTTCTACTGAATTGAACACACTTTTTTCAAGATTTCCAATACTTCCGTCTATAGAATCTTACATGAAATGTAGCCTACTGATATCTTCCATTCACATTTACGCAGAGCAGATGCTTTTTTATAACGTTGCAAACAAGGATAGAAGTGTAAGCAAGGCATTTTTCTTATGTCAGATGAACATACAACAAACATGTTCGTTGAGGAGACGTAATCATGTTTACGTTTAAACTTCGTATTGATTATAAACCAACTCAAAAGTCGATGGTTTATTTGGCTAAGGAGCATGTTTTGGATAACTTTCCCTTTCTATAAGACTAAGATTGCTCTTCTGACCTACAGTCTAAAACTTTACAAACGTATCGTAGCTACAGACACCAGATTTACTCATATTCTTATAGGGACATGGTTCAGTGCCTTCATTTAATTAGAGAAGCGTAGATTACGCCTACTAAAGGCTCATTCAGATTAATGTAATTACTTTATTGGTCTCAACGATTGAATCACTTTGTATCGTCCAAACTGATTAACTGATTTCAAATAAGGACGAGATATGCATTCATGTCAGGGAGGATTGTATTTATTCGTTGTATATTATTCTTTAGAGGGAATAATTAAATGTAGTCCTTTAGACAGCTTGACCCACATATTCCCCACAAATGTGTTCCTCCCTCCCTGTGGGCAGTTTTAACCTTTACAGGACTCAGGAAACCTTCGTGTGCCATTCCTTTTTACTTTGACCCGGGTACAAAACACACCATGACAAGTATGCAGGGCAGGGCGTGAAAGTAGCAATGTAAAGAATTAAAAAGTAGAAAAAAGTGGAGCAAATAAAGAAAGAGACCGGTTGACTTGTTTTCCCCGCAGTTTCACGTGTGTGGAGAAGCGGCTGCTGAACGTAAAGCGGTCTGTCTTGGTGTGGGTTTAAAAATATTGCCACATGCTTAGAATCACCGAAACTTGCAATTGGAATAGAAGAAATTAAGTCGTGTGCGCAGTCGTCATTTTTCATCCTTTAAATGTAAGTTTATGTAACCTCTGATTCAAATATAATTCCAAACATAGCCTAGTTATAACACCACTTCAAACGACAGACGGTTTACATAGCAGCCCGCGAGTCAACTATTTTGGATGTATTCAGGTAAAATACGTGAAAACAGACAATCACGTTTTTAAGCACAATGCGATTGAGCTCATCTTCTATGTATTGCCTATAAATCGGCGAGACTGATAGCGGAACTGGGGCGTCCACCCCAAATGGATTATTGGCTAAAACAGACCAACGTGCACCTCAAATGGAAACACGGAAACGGAGTTTCTTTCGATATCTACGCTTCATAATAACTCTGCGATGTTCGCTGTCTCGCCATCGCTCAGTTCACTCATCCCCATTTAAACAACTATTAACCCCCCGTGCGCGAGATTATCCGTATCCAGGCTTCTCCGTCTGCCTTGTTAAGATCTACTTTTAAGTTTATTATCTAATTATTGTCTACTAGTGTTTACAACCTGGCTCTCCGTGAAACCTCGGTCACCCCCACGCGCTTTCTCTCATCTTGTTATTGTTATCAGTATAATTTGGACAGTTGAAGTCCGCGTTGAGCGCACGGTCTGGCCGCGATATGTGCCGTATATAGCGCACCATTTGCACACACGTAAACACCGCAGACTGAGAGCTGACTTACCTTCATTAGGAGCGTAGATGACGGCACACGTAGAAATAACGCAGGACAATAAAAGAGGTAAAATGAAAAGGAGTGATCGCGGATTGCAATCCATGGCGGCGGATCAGAGGTACATAACTCCATGAAGCCACTGACTGATCTGAGAGCGTCTCCTCTCCACGCAGCTTTCTCCCTCTCCCATGCTCCGGCTCCCTCCTTTTCCGCTGGGTCCTACAGAGTCTGACAGACAGCAAAAACACAGCGCTCAAGTTCACCACAGGTCACTTTAGATCCTATACCACGGGCGTCTTCCTGACAAATTCAGTTATTCAGCATTTTCTTTCAGCCTGAGTCAAAGCAAAAGTGTAATTTGATTTACTAAAATCGAGTGCAGGAACTTGGTAGAAGGAGGAATATTTCTGGAAATAAGAGGGTACCATATGTTCCTGTGACGTGAAATCACATTTACCAATAAATATTTCCAGTCAGTATTTATTTTTTTTTAATGTCAAACTGGAAGTTAGTTAAAAATAAAATTAGCTTTGACTAAGAGTAGAAAATATGTGCCAGATTATCACATCAGAGTATCACCTTGGCTTTATTTGGCCCAACTTCAAATACAGCAGCTCCTTCCAGGAAACACAAGGCTTTATTAGAAGTGAGTGTAAATCAGGTTTACTTAACAGCCAATAAGAAATTATTTTTTAAACAAGTCTTTGGGACAGTCAATAAGAACCTGATGTTTTTAATAAAAAAGCCAAAGGTGGCCTGCAATTTTGAATCCTACACAGGGAACATCTTGGTTTTATTTTAGACTACGGAGGGAACCAATATTGAACACTTGCTTTACATCAATAAACTGGAACAGCCAGCAGAATCCTTTAATCCAGACTTTGAATTCAACAACGGGGACAAGTTTTTAAACTTATCGTGGAACGAATAGAACCCAGTTGTTTGTTTTGTTCTGTCACAAGTGATGCACATTATACAACAGTGAGTTTCTTGGAGAGGCAAACATCTCCAAGCATTATTTGTTGTTCATGTTACAGGGTGTGCATTCAAAAAAAATCACACATTTCAGTCATGAATGATTAACTTAATGTTTGTTCCAAAACATCAGTTTTCATGACACATTTAAGATGTTTATGGAAAATAAAACACACTTGCATTCATGTGGATATACTTTTCCCATGTTTCCAAAGGTGCATGGTATGAAGGATCACATCATTTGCTTGCATTTGGGTGTAGTGTGTGCATTTTTCTGAGAGGGCCATTAGGGGCCCCCAACACCACAATACTTGATCCGCACTGAAAGGCTGGGGTGGCAGTGTAACGCCAGGGCCCTCGCTGAGACGCCAGCTGTTGTGGTGGGGGGTTGGAGACTGGAGGTTGGGAAGGCATCTGACGTATGGGAAAAGTTAAAAGCACACAGCACACCCAAGCCAACGACACAGCTACACTTGGATTTGCAGAAACGGCTACCCATCTTTAATTACTTTCTAATTCCCTCAATGTAATTTATGTGGGCTGCAGCAGGAGGTCACAGTCAGGGACACAAAATAAATGTCCAAAAAATCGTCCTGCGTTGAATAGCAACATAGTTGATGTTGTGAAAAACTAATTATTGCCTAATTCATTGAAATTACTTAAATGTTTGGGATTATTCCAAATCTGAAAAAAACATGGGGGTGCCAAAACTCTCATTTTAACCAATGCTAATAAAATTGCTCCAACTGAATGGACTTAATTACTTTTGAGAAGGATTATGTTCAAAAGTCCTTTAAAATTAACCGGGATATTTTACAATGCATTTAACGCAGTTTTCCTTTTAGAACAAATGCCTCAACAGCGAACCCGGAGCACTGTCTAACTCGGAGAGATTTATTAGTCTCAGGTTGTCGATGGATACAGTGAGGAATGATGCCGGGAGTTTTCTGGCCACATTATTAAGAGGCTGTGGCATGTGGATTTACAGCAGATTTTAGACATGCCAGCCTTCGTCATACATCATCTTCTACATCCCACTAATTCACTTATTACACACTGAAAGAGATTAATACTCGAGGCCCCGCAGCTAACAATCAATTCAGAGGCTGGTCGTTCTGGAGTTGTAGTTTACAGATAGGAGGAAGACGTTTCAATGGAGAAGGTTCTGAGAAAATAACAGGTTATTTCATAAGTGTTAGAAGTATAAACATACTGGATGTAGGAAAATAAAGGAAAAATGAAAGAATTATGATATTTTTTTGTTCTTTATTTGAATAGAAAAGTAAATTCAAATTACATAAAAACTGGAAATGAACAATACAATTAATTTTGAAAATGGCAAAAGAAAAGACTGACAACTAACAAAGACAAAAGTGATCACACCCATTGCACACTTGGTCATGTTGTGACAAAACAACTTCCTGCAGACAGTCAAACACAATCAGTAGTAATTGTTTTCCTCCAGTCGTCTAAAAGGCGCCGTCACTGCGTTTTTAGTGAATAAACTTATAAAGTTAGTTCAGACTAATTCTTGGAAATCTGTTTCTGATTGTGGTGAATTGGAAAAATGCGATGCGTCCCTCCCGTCTATCCGATCCAACATTTTTTCCCTCTCCTCAATGAGCGCTTGTCCATTCTTGAAGACTTGCCAGTGGAACAATCCAGTATGAGATGGAGGAAAATATTGATTTAGAGCCTGGATTGTAAGTCACGATGTGTCCCGACATGTCGGTATAGGGCTCCGAAATCTCAGAACAGATGTTGTTTAGGATCCTCTTTGAAGCTGCAATGGACGGGCCTTCATGCACAGTAACATACAAACAAAGAAACAAACAAACAGTGTGTTTACTGCTCGCTGTCAGTGCCCTCTTCCTCCCTGTGGTTCTCAGGCGGCACATTCCTCCAGACTCACAGCCTACAGAAGGAGGAGAAGCCAGCGGGCTGCTGGCATGTAATACTATCCCCCCCCACACCAAACATCATAGCAGGGCTGCTTTCTTACCACTGCCAGCAGCACCACCACTCTGCACCCTTTCCATCCTCCTTTTATTTTGCTTCAGCCCTACGGGGGATTCTAAATCTGGAGAAAATTGCAATAGTGTGGTTATTGCTCTGAGTAAAGCGCAATCATTTTTCTTTTGAGTGTATATAAAACACATGTGCATACAGCAATAGCAAAAATAATACAACATAATGTGCATCCATTTAAAAGGAAACGTAATAATTATTATAAAATCTATCATTTTTTGTTGTTGTTGTGAGACCATTTGTTTTACATCTCCAAATATGGAATGGGAAACAAACATGTTTAATTGTTTAAAGGATGTACCCGGCAACATGTAGTCAGTACCATTTAAAGTAGTAGAGATGGTCCTAGTACTACTCATAATTCAGCAGTATTGTTAAAAACATCAAAATAAGTGAGATCTGATTAGAATTACTGTTTTTCAAAGAGTTGAAACCAATTGAAATGAAAGTTTGTGACTTGGCATTGGGCATTGCCTTTGAAACATGCTAATGTCAGCGGCCCATTTATGATGAATGTGTCTAGTGGAGTGTGTCTAGATGTTTACACAAAGAAATCAAGTGCTCACCCCCCCCCTCCCCCCATTTCCTGTATTTGCACCCATGATTAATTGGGTCATGGTTCATGCGGCAAATTCTCCTCGTCACCCTCAGAGAGACGGCTCTAATGGGACTGACCGACTGCCATAACAGGGTGCTGCTGCAAAGAGCTGCCAACAACTCGCTCTCTCTTTCCACTTCCAGCCACAGTAATGTCCATCAAACGGCACAGTGCAAAGAGGCTGGCCGAGGGGAGAGGATAAATCCTTATGGAAGTATATTTATGGATTTGTTTTCTCGATAAAAGACTGAAGTTAAGATTATTGTCGAATGTTAAAGAAGTAACGTTCCCACTCTTTAAATTATTTTTGACTGAAGAAGATATGTCATTTAGCTTGGAAAAAAAATGCAGTAGGCCTCAGTTTCCCATAAGCAATTAGTTGGTGTATTGGGAAAAGCAACACTATAACGGCCCGTCCACACTACAGCTTCAAAAAAAGCTTGCCGGCGGGCGTGTCTGAAGCTTGACCAACAACCAATCACATGAATCTCCCGCCCCTGACACACAAGCAGCGGTTTGATTGGCTAGAGCTTGTACTGGCATATGATTTGATTGGCTGACGCTTCCACCGAAAGCTTTAGAAGCTTCAAAAGTTGAACATTGCTCAACTTTTGCAGCCTGAAACGCCAGGAAAGCTTCGCTCTGCTACCCACAATTCAGTTTGGCGAAGAGCGAGGCAACGCGACGTCGTCCTCATTTCAAAGTGAATGGGCAGACGCGTTGGAAAACCGTTTTTGAAGCTGTCGAAAGCCGTAGTGTGGACAGGGCCGTAGTGTGGGGACGGGGCCGTAACGGTACGTCCACACAGCAGCGGAAAAAAATCTTGGAGGTGGGCCGTATCCTGAACTTGGGGATTTTTGCGAGCACCGTGACCAACAAACCAAGTCACAATGAATCTCCCCCGCCCCCGACATACAGCAAATAGCAATGTTAAAAACGAATTAAACTGGATATAAAATCCCCAAACAGGCGAAAACCTACAGTTTCACCCACTGTCTCTCACCGTCCCTCCATGCCCTGGTTCCTCCGGTTTGTATCGCGGTAAGTTAAGATAGGGACTGTCATAAAGAATCGGGTGAATTTGTACCCTGCAATATACTCCTTCTCCTCCATTTTATTAGGAATACTAGAAAATGGAACTGCGGTATGTCACATCCCAGCTAACACGGTCGGTGTGTTGGCTAGCGCTTGTACTGTTCAGATTTTGCAAAAACGGGATTTTGATTGGCTGATGCTCCCCTCAGCTGTCGAAAGTTGATACATTGCTCAACTTTGAATCCTGAGATGCTGGAAATCTCCGCTTGCTTCCCCAAGCAATGCAGGTTCTGAGAAAAGTGAGGCAAAGTTGACGTCACCCCATTCAAGTGATGGGCAGAAGCGTTGAAGATTTTTTCTTAACGCTGCTGTGTGGACGGGCCGTTATGAAAAGCAATACCCAGAGGTTTAACTTAAATGAATACTTCAGTGTGAAATACTCTTGCACT
>NW_011355689.1:71433-121797 GCF_000735185.1 Notothenia coriiceps
ACACACATACACACACACACACACACACACACGCACACACACACACACACACACACACACACACACACACACACACACCTACACACCTACCGCCTCTTTTTTAAAGCTGGAAGCGGCTAAATATCCGGATCAAAAATGACATTTTAGGATTTGGTTTGTTGGACATTGAGAGATGCATGATTTGGATGAGAGTTTAATCCATGACAGTATTTAGTGCCTCTACTTTAAAGAGTCCTCTCCTGCTGATGTTCAGGTGTATATCAGTATGTAGTGTCTCTACTTTAAAGAGTCCTCTCCTGCTGATGTTCAGGTGTATATCAGTAAGTAGTGTCTCTACTGGGACATGTCTCCATGCTTTAATGTTCAAAAAGATCTTTAGTCTTCTCATACTGCCACAAATATACAACACAGTACAGGGAAGGGAAAACCCCAAAAGGCATAATAGGGTTCCTCTGATAAAATGAGGTGAAAAGGTCGATGTGTTTAAAGAGTTACGAGAGGTTTAGATGAATGAGGATTTAAAACCGTCTGAGAGACGTGAAAACAGAAAGAGGACACGACACATTTTTAAGAAACTCTGACACCTTTGAATCTCTGCCGTAAATCCAGGTGAAACTTCCAGCTAGCAGACAGCTGCCAACAGAGTTATAGCTCTAAAGGTTGGAAGCTTCACTGAGCTGACAGGAGTGAGAGTTCACCTCATATGTCACACACACACACACACACACACACACACACACACACACACACACACACACACACACACACACACACACACACACACACACACACACACACGGTACGTTCGACTTTTCATTCACAAAGGTAGCTCAAAGTGATTCATAAACCAAAACAAAATCAAATACTAACCCCACATTTCCAGGTAATAAAAAGTAGTCACACATAGCTTTGTGATAAATAACAACACTTATTACACAGGACTGAATAAAGCAAGAATAAAATAAGAACAACATAATAAGAAATGTTAAGAAAAATATGAATAAATTCAGAATAAAAAACTGGAAAAATACAAATTCAATTAAAAGAACAATTTAAGTTTTAAAGATGTAAGGATTGTAAGGAAAGGAACAGAAAGTGTGTATAAATATGAAATAAAAACAGATGAGTGTGAGGCGATGTGTGGGTAGAAGTGTGAAGTCAGGCTAATGCAGTATTACGAGTAATAATAGTAATAGTAGTTTAAGTATATTGCCAGGGAGGAAACAGCCAATCACAGTCCTCTAATCTCCTGCTGATGAATGCGTTGATAAGAGTTTCTGAATGTCCTGCAGGCCTCCTGACCCTGAACGCACCGCTGGATTTCGAGGTGACCCGGGAGTATTACCTGTCTGTGGAGGGGAGTCGGGGGAAGTCGTCCCTCAGTGACATCACTACGGTCATCATCAACGTGACGGACCTGAACGACAACGCTCCGGTGTTTCAGAGAGGAGACAACAGCGCCGAGGTGCCGGAGGATCTGAACCCCGGCAGCCTGGTGATGAAGGTACGAGAATAATGAGACTTAGTTATTATTATTTACACGTGTTCATTTATTTATTTATAAATGAATGACTAAGGGTTAATGAGCATTGCTCGGAGAGTTGCTCGTCTACACTACAGGCATCAAAAAATCTTGACGCTGGGCGTGTCTGAAGCTTGGCGATTTTTTGCGAGCAACGCGACCAACAACCAATCACATGAATCTCCCGCCCCCGACATACAAAGCAATAGCAATGTTAAAACGAATTAAACTGGATATAAACTCCCCAAACAGGCGAAAACCTACCAGTTTCACCCACTGTCTCTGCCACCTCCCTCCATGCCTGGTTCCTCCGGGTTGTATCCCGGTAAATAATTCTGGTCGTAAAGAACCGGGTGATTTGCTACCGTAATATCTCGTCTCCTCCATTTTATTAGGAATATAGAAAATGAACTGCGGTATGTCACTCCCAGCTTACACGCGGTTTGATTGGCTAGCGCTTGTACTGTCAGATTTGCAAAAACGGGATTTGATTGGCTGATGCTTCCCCCTCAGCTTCGAAAGTTGAACATTGCTCAACTTTTGAATCCTGAGATGCCTGGAAATCTTCGCTTTGCTTCCCCACAATGCAGTTCGGCGAAAAGTGAGGCAAAGTGACGTCACCCCATTCAAAGTGAATGGGCAGAAGCGTTGGAAGATTTTTCTTAACGCTGCTGTGTGGACGGGCCGTTATGAAAGCAGTACCCAAGGGTTTAACTTCAATTGAATACTTCAGTGTGAAATACTTCTTCACAATAGTGTATTTGAAAAGAAGATGTAGTGCATTAAAGTATCTATAGTAAAGAACAGTATAGTCTAGTAGTATATTCTTCCATTTGGCGGTTTTTATGCATTTCAAATCAAGTCAGGAAGCAAAACAAAAGAAAGAAAGGGTAAAGAAAAAAGAAGGAAATAGTAGTAGGATAATATTCTACTTGGAAAAAGATATACCTCAGTAATCAGAAGTATTTCTTTTGTCTGGAATAAATAAATCCAGACGTGCTAAACCTCTTCCATCTGCGTGCTAAATTGTTTTTGTGCCTCACTAGTTAGACAGTTAAACAGTGTGTAGGCCAGGGTGAATTCTCTCCTATGGAAGTCGTTGGAATTTCTGGTGATGCTGTTTTCTTTGTCTATTCAGGGTGGATATTGTTGCTCATGCAAACCAACCAGTTCAAACTGATTAACCAGTCAAATGTAGGACACGTAACTTCCCACATTCTTGAGGATGTTTTTTCCTGGGAACGACAGGAGACTAAAGGCTTTATGGACTGGCAATAGGTTACATCACTACTTACTTATATCTACAGTTTATGTTAGCGGCAGAGAGCAGTATAACAGACGTTTAACTCCATGGGAATGAGAAATGCTGTGAAACAAAACAGTCTGACATGAGGGTTTATTTACCAGAGGACAGCTAAACAAGGCTAAACCATAAGAGCTGGTAATTAGAGAGGGAGGAAACAACATTTGGTCTCCTTGATGGCATTGAGGTTTTGTTACAAGGAGACACACAGACATTAAAACAAGCAGACATAAACCCTCCATCTCTCTCTCTCTCTCTCTCTTTCTCACACACACACACACACACACACACACACACACACACACACACACACACACACACACACACACACACACAGCCTGCTTCCTGCCAAAGCTACTAAATGAGGTGTTCCTTTTTCATTAATCATGGCTGTTGTTAAGGTTACCTGAGCGACACACTTGAAGGGGTCACTGAGTTACACTGAACAGCTTTCCTTACGCACTAATTATATTACATTAATGTGATTATTTCAACACCTACTCATTAAATTACACTCTCGGCCTACAGAGAGTATTTTCATTATGGCTTATTTGCTTGTAAAGGACACGAATACGACTCAGACACGGGAGCATATACTGTAGATACAGAACTACATTTTGCAGATGTGAAAAGTATTAGCAAAAGCTTAAACAGAAAAGGATGTTATGCAAACGTCTTAATAGTTTTCTTTGTTTGCCGATGTAAAACACACTAATGTGGATTTTTGTGTTTGTGTCATCTGCTCCTACGCCCGCCTGTGGAGCTGTGAACAGTTGGCAAGCATGGTGCAAACCCAGGCCATGGGTGTGGTGCACATCTACAAATGTAATCCCAACTGAGTTAACAAAACTTTGGGTTGCAACATCAGTAGCTTGGCAGAATCCTTACAAGGAAGCATCTCTGGGATTTGTTTGTGGCAACACTCTTAACCGTGCTACAATACATAACATGCAAACTACAAACCCACTGGAAACATCGATAAACAATCCTTACAATAATGCTATTAATTAGTCAAACGTCACAAGATAAACATTTCAACCACAAGGCATTTTAACTGCTGTGAACTGTAAAGTAGTGCCAAGATTGCGTTCCTTGATGTGTGATGTGTTTAAAAGAAGATTAGAAGTCCACCATGAGCAGATATATACTTTTCTCATCATCATCCAACAACTACAGTATAAGTAACTTTAGATTTATTATCATCTTTAACCGTACAGTCAGCCAAAAAAGTAAGAAACCTTTAGTTTTGACATGTTGGGTGCTAGAGTAATAAACATGCATTTACAAGGAGCTTATGGAGCATTAAAATCTTTATAGGAATTGTTAGAAAGTTGACACTGTGCATGGATATCACACAAAACTCTGCCAAAGAAGTACAATGTCAGAGGAAAAGTGAGGCTGATTTGCCAACGTGAGCAAGGGAACAATTATGCGTGCTTCTTGGACTGCGAATGATTATATTTGCTCGGTTGAAAATAATCACAGCGATTCATAATAAGAGGCTGTCACATTAGTGATTTTACATTGCTGACAATGCTCAGTGTGCTTGCTCATCAAATTAACTTGCACAGCAGGACAAAAAGCGGCATGTATGAAGAATAGTGTGTGGCTGACTTTTTATTACATACAGTTGGTTGGCAGTATGTGTTTAATATTCCCCAGCCACACTTTGCCATACAAACTATAACAATACCACTCGATAGATGTCGAGCACAACATACATTTGTACAAGAGCGTTGGAGGCAGGAAACCGTTCATTCCCATGAAAGTTGCTCAGTGTATAGCATAAAGCCAAACTGGTCTGACTATCGAGAGCAAAAGTAGCCCATGGATCTTGTGCACATGCGTTTTGCTTAAGCCCCGCCTCTGATTTCCCTCTCAGCTCAGTCATATTAATGGAGAGGGAAAATATATCTCGATTCGGCTTATGGCGCATTTAAAAGGTCCCCTATTATACTGTTTTCCATCAATATATTATAGGTCTCAGATATATACAAAACATGTCCCTGAAGTGTTTGGCTTGAAATACCAAACAGATCATGCCTTGTAGCATCCCATAAACCCCTCTGTTTCAGCCCTGTTTCAAAAGTTATGATTCTCTGTCTGTTACTTTAGATGAAAATAAGGAGCCACTCCCCACGCTCCTCTGAGAGATATTTGGTTAAAAAGAACACAATGGTGCTCTACGAGGAGAATCAGGTGATAAGGGGGGCTATTAATCCAACTGCTTTTGTTTGCCAGTGGTTTGATTTTTAACAATACTCCCAGGCTAGAGGTCAGGCTCAAGTTATCTTTAAAAAGGCAGACTTTAACATTTAGCCTAAATGTTAAAGTCTGCCTTTTTAAAGATAACTTGAGCCTGACCTCTAGCCTGGGAGTATTGTTAAAAATCAAACCACTGGCAAACAAAAGCAGTTGGNCTCAGAGAGACATGAGGAGAGCTGGAGCTTTGATGGCAAACACTGATGGTTTATTTGGAGTTACGGAAGGAGAATTGACAAGACAGGTGGTGTGTCACGACTTACGAGTTGACACAGCGGTTGCCAAACCAATCCTGAAGAACTCTTTCTGCAGCTCAAGGTTTTAACTAGTTTGTAGTATAATAATCAACATTCTTCATCAGTGAGACTAAACAAATATGGACCCTGAATCTAACTAGAGCTCTCGTCCATAAGAAAGAATGTGCGCCAGGGAACCAACGTCCCTGAACAGTAAACTACCTCATGGCAGCTTGCGCTCTGTCATAGACTTGCAACAACAATGCGCCCAAGCTGCCCCTCCTAAGAGAGATAGCAGCAATACCCATGCGTTGAGAAAAGAGACAGTAAAGAGAGAAAACGATGAACTGTGTCGAAGGTTGAATACCTAAGCAAATGATTCCTTAACAACCATGACTGCAGACAGTTTCATTAGCGCTCAGTAGGTTTACCATCTCTTGCTGTTTGTTTTTGCTCACTCCATCATCCAGGGCCATTTAGCTTTCATCAGTGTGCCCTTTCTCATCACCTTGTTTTAATCAGACCATTGTGACCTCGAGTAACAATCTCTCTTCCATATGAGATGAGTGGAGCCGTAGGAATTGGGTTGAATCATTACTTTGATATCTTGTTGTGGCTGTCATGAAACCATATTTGAATCAGTGTTTTAAGTTGCATTCATTAATTAATAACCCTAATATTGTGTTCCTTATTTTATTGCATTGTTTTTTTTTTGCGCACACTAACAGCCCAACTACACTATGACCACTACCTTGGTGCTGCCACTTGACCCAAATCCCATGATGCTCTGCCATTAGCACAGACAGTTTTCTTTTTGTAATTACAGATTACTGCCAAACTGCATGTGCAATTAATTTTGGCTTCACTTTAAACAAATCCTTATTCTAGATTGATAATCTAACTTGTACTTGCTGCAGGTAAAATGTAACCAAGTTGCAGGTCTTGAAAGGGTTGTTTGTTACTTTTAATGTCTGCATTTTGTACATGTTTTTGTCTCTGCCCCTAATGCGTTGAATTATTTGGGCTGCTTGTTTAGCCCACCCACACTTTTTAGCAGTGCTATGAATTGGGTAGCTGCAAATCCAACAAACCGGAGCTCTAATGGAGTGATGGATAGTTCCCAGCTGTCAATGTGACATTTGAAATGGTCCCATCCTTTGTCACAATGAAGGCGGGGAGGAATAAATGGAGGGTGAGGAATGGAGAAAGAGAAATGTTTCCTTTGGTTCTCTGTGTCTCCATGTACATATTAGGCTGTAAGGAGCAAGACAAGGGCACAGCAGACATGATTCACTTTGAAGACTCAACAATGAATGCAAATTGCAACCAACAGTTGTGCACTCCCTATGTAAATCTTTTTTTTCTCTGTATGTACCTACATTCCATTCACGTTCCTGAACACAAGCCAGCTTTCTCATTCACTAGCTCAGCAACCTCTTTCATCCCGAAGGGTTTATCATTAGAATAAATAACAGTTTATTTTTCACAATTTTCTGTTGGTAACAGAACAGGTCATGGGGGTTAAGTATGCTTTTCACCTCCTCAGGTGGAACATAGTTATAAGTGATGCATTCTTTTAAAATACACAGAAAGGGCCGCAATAAAACCAATGAATGGATGGCTAACATCAGTGTAAAGAAGATACATTTTTGGGGGATTTCATTATTTTCTTCAAATGCTTCTGTACTTCTCACCATCCGATACTCTTCCAGCTTTCTGTTTTAAAACAGGCACATGGAAAAGAAGAAAGCTATTTACATTATGAAAAAGTAGTTATTAGCAGTGCCTGTTAGCAGTACTTCTATGGATGTTCAGTCACTTTTTTATTGCGAGATAATTTGAACATGTCACACAGAATTATAAATCAGAAGTGTCTGGTGGTCTCCAGATGTATTACTGTTAGAAAGAGCATATATTTTTGCTGCAATTGTACCATTGTTAAAGGCTTTCAAGTAAAGTTATCTTTACGGATTGCGTTTTAGTGCTTATTAGAAAATATTAGTGCTCTAAACTTAGAGAGTGAACATTGAAAGCGTTATATATTCTCAGCAATGTTATCATTGTCATGATGATAATGTTTGAAATCCTAAGGTTAGTATTTGATAAACCACTGTGCCTTCACTTAATTGAGCTACGAGCTGTTTAGTCTTTGTTCTGCCAAAGTGAATTTCGTGTGCATTAGCATCATCTGTATTTTTACTGTGTCCGTGTCAAAGTAAATGGAATAACGGCTCATCAAACAGATCTTCAATTAGTATCCATTTGATTATTTAAGAGAGACATTACCTTTTTTGATCTGCTTTACTGACAGGTGGACTGAACTGAATTCAAGGGTTTGCCACAAAAAAATAACCCAACATTTAAAAAATACGAAAACACTATTAGAAGAAGCATGAGAGAGGCCGAATAAAACACATGTTTTCCACAAGGATAGAAGCTGGGGGATAAGCATATGTCGTTCACAATTAATCCTTCGGGGAATGGTGATGAATTACTTCCTCATTTAAGACCCATGTACTTCTGACTGGGGATTTGATCTTCAAATGTAACTTTTATCGAAATAGTTTTGTTGCCCCGATGGATGGACAGATAGAAAAATAGATACATAGATCTCATCTTTGACAAACTTTATCTAAATACAATGGAGTGGTACGGCTATGTGGTTACGAAGGAGCTGAAAGAAAAGATTGCATGTCACAGCAGTATCTATAAATACACCCCTCTTGTTTCACGTGTTCCTCAAGTGTGGCTTAACGTAGGAGAATATACATTTTTCGCTGTCGACTGGAACAGGAAAGGGTTGAAAACAACTGGTTTGTCCTTGTGGAGAAGTGTTTTTCTGCTTGCGTTGGCCAAAACCCTCAAAGAGTGTGTGTTCCTGAGATAGCTGAGTGAAGGGCGAGTCAGTGAGGGAGGAGAGGGAGGACTGAAGTGATAATTGGTGACTGTTGTTTCGAGTTGCTCTTACAGTATAAACACTGCAAGAACATAGCGGAAAAGAGAAATAAGGGTGCAGACCCACAGAGTACATTTACATCCAGCTGTCAAGTTAGTTTGAGTGGATTCTTGAAATGTAATGATAAGCGTCAGTGTGCATCAGATAAGTTTAAACCTTTTGTAAAATTCATACACCAAAGAGAAATATATAAACATCATTACATGTGTGCAAATTGTTTATTTCTGCCCAGGCAAATGTATTCAGGTAAAGTAGCACAATTAAAAACGTGTCCAGCTTTCTCCTTAATTACATCAGATGTGCAGGTAAACAGGTGTAGCGTTTACCGTCTGTTTCGTAATTATAAAATAAATACTTACACCTCCTCTGCTTAAATGTTCTCACATTTACAATCTGTTTCAAACTCACTGCTGCTAACCATATAATCACAATCATTTAGAGCTATTCAGAAATAAGTTGTACATGTACAGTGGGGCAAAAAAGTATTTAGTCTGCCACCAATTGTGCAAGTTCTCCCACTTAAAAAGATGAGAGAGGCCTGTAATTTTCATCCTAGGTATACCTCAACTATGAGAGAAAATCACTGAAAATCACATTGTCTGATTTTTAAAGAATTTATTTGCAAATTATGGTGGAAAATAAGTATTTGGTCACCTACAAACAAACAAGATTTCTGGCTCTCACAGACCTGTAACTTCTTCTTTAAGAGCCTCCTCTGTCCTCCACTTGTTAACTGTATTAATGGCACCTGTTTGAACTCGTTATCAGTATAAAAGACAACTGTCCACAACCTCAAACAGTCACACTCCAAACTCCACTATGGCCAAGACCAAAGAGTTGTCAAAGGACACCAGAAACAAAATTGTAGACCTGCACCAGGCTGGGAAGACTGAATCTGCAATAGGTAAGCAGCTTGGTGTGAAGAAATCAACTGTGGGAGCAATTATTAGAAAATGGAAGACATACAAGACCACTGATAATCTCCCTCGATCTGGGGCTCCACGCAAGATCTCACCCCGTGGGTCAAAATGATCACAAGAACGGTGAGCAAAAATCCCAGAACCACACGGGGGGACCTAGTCAATGACCTGCAGAGAGCTGGGACCGAAGTAACAAAGGCTACCATCAGTAACACACTACGCCGCCAGGGACTCAAATCCTGCAGTGCCAGACGTGTCCCCCTGCTTAAGCCAGTACATGTCCAGGCCCATCTGAAGTTTGCTAGAGAGCATTTAGATGATCCAGAAGAGGATTGGGAGAATGTCATATGGTCAGATGAAACCAAAATAGAACTTTTTGGTAAAAACTCGGACGTGTTTGGAGGAGAAAGAATGCTGAGTTGCATCCAAAGAATACCATACCTACTGTGAAACATGGGGGTGGAAACATCATGCTTTGGGGCTGTTTTTCTGCAAAGGGACCAGGACGACTGATCCGTGTAAAGGAAAGAATGAACAACCTCCTTCCATCAGCAAGGGCATTGAAGATGAAACGTGGCTGGGTCTTTCAGCATGACAATGATCCCAAACACACCGCCTGGGCAACGAAGGAGTGGCTTCGTAAGAAGCATTTCAAGGTCCTGGAGTGGCCTAGCCAGTCTCCAGATCTCAACCCCATAGAAAATCTTTGGAGGGAGTTGAAAGTCTGTGTTGCCCTAGCGACAGCCCCAAAACATCACTGCTCTAGAGGAGATCTGCATGGAGGAATGGGCCAAAATACCAGCAACAGTGTGTGAAAACCTTGTGAAGACTTACAGAAAACGTTTGACATCTGTCATTGCCAACGAATAACAAAGTATTGAGATGAACTTTTGTTATTGACTAAATTTAAAAATAAGACAATGTGATTTTCTGGATTTTCTTTTCTCATTTTGTCTCTCATAGTTGAGGTATACCTAGGATGAAAATTACAGACCTCTCTCATCTTTTTAAGTGGGATAACATGCACAATTGGTGGCTGACTAAATACTTTTTTGCCCCACTGTATATCATACACACAGCGCGTGTGTGACACAACAAGGAAACCTTGGCTGTTTTTAGCAGTGTGTTTGTGTATCATACCATGTCCAAGCACAAAGCAAGGATTTCTGTGTGTGTGTGTGTGTGTGTGTGTGTGTGTGTGTGTGTGTGTGTGTGTGTGTGTGTGTGTGTGTGTGTGTGTGAACAGAAAGACAGTTTTCTCTATATTGTGAGGCTTAGTTTCCCACTGTGGTCGTCCAGATTGCCAGTCGCCACAGCCTTGTATACGACATGCTAGATCAATCCTGTTTGTGCACACACACACACACGCGCACACACGCACACACACACACACACACACACACACACACACACACACACACACACACACACACACACACACAAGCGTTCCGTGAGCCAAAATATGTGGGTTCAGCCTAACCACAGTGAGCTCTGGTTTGTCAAAAACAAATGAGGAAGGCCATGCAGGGATGATGATTTTAACAGGCTTGATCAGACTTACATATTCCACTAGTGTAATATCAACTAAGATCGTCCTTCTTCTTAAATTATTAAAGGTTTAACATGTTTTTATCGTCTGAGCTGCAAGAGTCAGGATAATATCAGACTGGTGAGAACCTTTCACATGAGCACTGGGCACAGTCAGCAGAAGACACTAAGCTTCTTTTTTCAACATCAACAATCAATTTACATTTCTACCAGTTCACACACTGTGTTCAGAGTCAGTGTCTCTCAGCTCCCGTGGCTTATTTAAAAAGTTGGATTGATTTATTTTGGAGACGAGAGCTCCTCATATCAAAAAGGCAATTAGCTGGCTCTTCTGTTGTTGCAGAAAACAAAGATCCTCGTCATTTTAATTTAATGAGCTAAGTCTGGCTCACAATGAGGATCTCTGTTGGAATTTAATAACAGATTCCACTCTGTCTCGCTCTGTAGAAAAAGCGAGGGCTCCAGACTGGTGTTGTCACAGTGTTAGGTAGCATCAAGGGATATTATGGGAAAACAGACCCCGACAAACTCATTAGGAGATGTCCACACTGGCTGAGATATTAGATTCATGACAATGCTAATACACAGTACGCCCGGGTAAGATTTCACTTGAATAATGGATGTTCTGTATTAAGGCGAGCAGATGACTTGAGTTATTTTTTTTCCGCACTTCAACTTTGAAGTGTTTTGACTGATTTCGTTGTTCCAGTTCAGAGTGAGGAGCTAACCATGCTCCCTCAAACAACAAAGAAATAGACAGAGAGGCATGACGCACATAATGCAGCACCGACAGCATTATTCACACAAAACTGACAGACCACACCAGCAGACTTACACAACCAAAAACAAAAGTACACATTCAGATAGCCAAAGGATATAGGTAGCTTTAGGTACCCCCCCCCTCCAATAGACACTTGGTTTCAGACAACAAATGAGAAAAATCACCACGTTTTAGTTTTCCATTCAGGTTTTCCTGTCCAATATGTCCTCATTTACATAGAACCAAAATTAGAACGGTTACCATTGTTAATTCTCGTCTCATGGAAACCCATTCAAATAAACACATGTTGAGACTAAGTGAGTGGATTACTAACATACTTCTCTGTCCGCAAAAAAAATAGCAGCAAGTTAGCATTCAAACTGAGAGCTTTAGTATTGTGGCACTAATGGAGCATTAGATTGGGGTTAAGCGCCTGAATGGGGAGTGGTCCACTCGCTTTGCCCTGGGGCTACCCATACAGGGCCACTGCTTAAAATTAGCATAATTGCTGGACACCAGCGCACAGCAGAAAGTACCGAGCAATCCCCATTCCAGCTCACCTAATTCTCTGTGATTGGGCTGGGAGGACTGGTGCTGAACTCCATGAATGGCCCTGGGATTGGGAAAGAGGATGGATGGTTCTCTTAGCAAAGCGGTTTAAGAGGATACAGAAGGACAGCACCACTGGTTAGACTACACTGCAGTGAATGATCTCTTTTTTTATTCAGCGTTGTAGTAAAACAAGTGAATAAAGCAAATGAATAGGGCAACTGTAGAACAACCACACGTCCGCTTCTCATAATTATCCTAATAAAGACACTTTACAATGAATGTGACCCTCCCAGTATCACAATGCCTGACAGAGAGAAAGAGAGAGTGGCTGAGCTCAATGGTTGGAAGCAGTCTATTATTTGTATCTCCCTCCCTCTTGACTCCTCCATTCCTTCTGGGATGGGTTCTATTTTTAATGTAATGAAAGAAGAGAAAACACAGCATTGCGTGTTACTCATATGGGACACCAGAGATTCCCAAAACAATTTTGTTGGACAATGGCAAAACCAAAACCGGAGATGTGTACACTACTGATTAATCGTTTAGTAGATGGTGGAAAACAAGTTTCAATCAGGAGATTTTGGCAATTTGATTGCACTAAACAATCGTTTGAACAGTTAAACACTGATGGAGATTTTTGATAGTTTTTTTTGTCCATACTTGATAAGCAATGATGTCAAATATTGAAACAAGGTGTTTCAGTTTGATATGCAAGCTTTTTGGAGATTTCCCCAAGGCGCTCCTGATCATGAGCTCTTCTCCCGCTTTGATGGTGAATAAATGGGAGGTTAGCTGTGAAGTGGGATTGGTTTAACACCGTGCCATGGAGCCCCTTTTTCGCAGAACGCCGGCCTCAATGGGTCCAAAACTTAAGGCCAGTGCTCTCTACACACCTCCTGTGAGGGTTCTCTGAACCCAGACAAGCGTTTCTCCTCCCACCTAGCGCTATTGCTCCACTCCCCTCGCCTTGGATGCCTATTCAGGCTGTTTACCATGCCACCAGGTCTATTGAAAGCCCAGTCGTCAGGTCTTCCAGAGCCTTACAGAACCAGTGAACTCTCCCTAACCTACTAATCAGACCTCTCCTCCCTTTCAGCCCTTAAACATAAAGCCTCATCTTGACCACCATTTTGTAGGTCAGCCACTGTGGGCTTTGTGCAGGCCTTAGCACCACCAGAGAAAGATCCTCCTCCTATTGATGCATCTTGAGCAGCACCCCGAGCCACCCAGACCCCCCCCCCCGCAGATGGAGGCATTCAAAGACATCCAGTTTATTAAGCTGTCACTGCGCATCTAAATCTGTTCCCTATTGCAATGGTACAGGCCTTTCCAGAAAGAGAGGGAGAAAGAGAAGGCCTTTGTGTGCTACCAAGTTATTCAAAGAGCTATGAAAAAAAAAATCACACACTAAAAGTAATGCACACACACTGGTGAAATGAGATGCAAATCTGACGATTCACTTGGCAGGGAGAGTGTGCTTTTCTTTGTGTGTGTATATGTGTACTTCTTGTGTGCATGCATGTGGCACCCGTTGTTGTGTGTTTGTGTGTGTGTGCCTTTAATTCCTGTAGCATGGTCTCAATCTGTGCTGGCATTGCAGGGCCTGTACAGTTGAGCAGCCGTAACACAGTTGTTGGTACAGGGGCATTGTGTGACTCTGGCAGGGAGGGAAGTTACTTAAGGAGCCGGGTCAATGTCTTCGATTAAACCGGGCTACAGCGAGGGGAGACGGGCACAGAGACTCTCGCGAGGGAGGAGATGAGCAAAAACTGGGCGACAGATAGGGGGAGAGAGAGGAAGAGAGGCAGAGAAAGGGTGAGGGGTGAACTCTATACTGGTTAAGACTTCCAGCTTCTTTCTCTCCTGTAGACAATTAACACTCACAGATTGGATTTGCATGACTAATGGGAGTTTAGGGCTGTTGTTTGTGCAAGGGGGCTTCACATAGGGATGAAGCCTGGACCCCAAACCTTCAAACTTAGCATCAGCCTAACAAGTACGGTACAGTAGGCCCATTGTAAGACAGTATTTTAATCCCTGCTTGAGAACATATATAGACGTTAATGACCACTCAATATTTCATCCTGTATGTGCTTGGTTGTTTCCTGTGAATCTTTTGTCCAATAGTTCACTACTTGGACGGTGTATTCTGCCACTGACAAAGCAAACAACTTCATAGAGAGGCAATACATTCGTCTTCATACATAAATGGCTAAAGGAGAGTAAAGCAAGAAAAGAGTGTTTGCATTCTCATACAGGTGGTTTTCTTTTGTGTGTGTGTGTGCGTGAATTTGTGTGTGTAATTTTGGCTAAGGAGTGGAAATTAAGGCTCAAGTGGTAAATGCTGGTATTAGGAAGGGAAATGACCAGTGAGCCGTTCAATAACGCCCTCCGTTGTTAATGACCACTGCCAGGGCTCAGACGGGGACACACATGCACCTGAGGAAAAGAAACAGGAAGAGGAAATGAGCAAGTGAGCCACTCTACCTTCTACTGTAAATTCCCACAAAGTTGGAAAGTATTTTCCAAACTTCTCTGTGGTCCGGGTTTAGGCTTGTGTAAAGCTTCAGCAGGTTGTTTTGGACCCAAGACGATCTTTCTTTCAACCAGAAGTTTTGGGTTGGGGATACACCTAACACCAGTGAGTTATATGAAAAAATACACATCACTCATGTGCGTTTTAATATCATTAATGGACTGGTTTGTCTAAGTGTTGAAATATGACCCAATTAACAAGTGCTGCAGTTTTGTTATTATTTCTCCCTGAATTAATCTCATGGAAATAGGAGCTGAGAGTACGGTAGATATTTCCCATGGCGTGGCTCTGTGAAATAGGTTACACATGTATACTCAGCCCACCGCTGCCCTCTCACATCGACAATCCCTTTCTCTATTAGCTCCCACTCCTTTCTCATGTGACCCCGAGCTCGGTGCACAGAGACTTGGTCACGGGCTAAACAAACAGTATTGCCTTTCTTCCTTGAGTTTGTCAATTTGGTCTGGTAATAATTTTAGGCGAGAGGACTGAGGAAACAGTGAGCCTGTATGAGCGTTACAGATGGTATTATCACATGAAAATAGGTATAATTGCTCTGCGCTTATAGTGCTGGTTAAGTAAACCTACAGTAGGGATCAGGTTGCGATGCGTGGACCTCCCTCGTGCATCACTGAGTGGTTGGATGCTGTTTTAACTGAGATATAGGAGACTGTATAAATGCCGATAATTACCTAGAAAGGAATTTGTCATACTTCTGTTTGACACAATTGGTCGGTAGTTCAGAATACAGACAGTGATTACCTATAGGAATTTGTAAAGGTGGTTGATGAGATTTTTGTAATAAAATCAATTAATATATTGCTCTTATTCAATGAAGAAAAAATAAGTCTTACCTAAATAACTGTTATTTACAATAACTGCTAGCAATTTCCCATTTTAAGAGCAGTTCTACTACTTTGTTTGTCTTCAAGCGCATACTTTAAGTGCACAGTTTTCAATGGAACAATAACTGTAATGGCCAATTGTTCTGCCTTTTGAAAGATCTATTGGTGCTATGAATCACATCAGGCTGGCTAATGTATTAAAAGTGCAAAAGAAGTAGGCAAACAGCTCTGAGCTGCAAATACCAGACACATTAAAAGCTGGAACACTTCCAGGGAAATCTTTCAATTACACAGAGTGAATACCACTCTGTACCGAGGGTGAGATGGATAACTTAGAGAATGGGCTGTCAAAGAAGTTAACTACACTATAGATTTAATTAAAATAACACATCTGGGAGCTTATAGCTGCTTGAACAAGGCTGCGTCTTAACGGACATGTGGACGGCAAATCGATGCTTTGAACAGAAAGAAGAGCTGGTATGTATAGAAGCAAGGAGAGACAAAGTGAGATGGAGGGACAAGGAGAGAGGTGGATTTATTGAAAATGGTCTAAAAAGAGTCAGTCAGAGTTTCACATAAAGGAGCTGCATGTTAAGTCTTTGCACCACACCCAAATGCCAATATCCAATGTATTTATGAGACACAATCTAATAAAATAAAAGAGATAATTAACCAAACTGCTGACGAAACATCGGTATATAAGGGGTGGATATGTAATTCTCTTTTATCCTGGTAAGTGAAATGAAATAACTAAGTATGCCATTGGCCTTTAGGGATGGCAATGTTGGTCCATAATGGTTCAAACTGAAATATCTGTACATCTCTCATCAACATCATTTTGGTTGCTTTGACTCTGGTCTACAGCCAACATTAGATACTATTTTTATTTTGACCAATACTTTGGTTTATGACCAAATTCAAAACTCACAAGAACCCCATCAACTTTAGCTGTATATGGCTGCGTTGTGTGCAGCTAATACTTGACATACTAGTGTAGGGAGGTGAAGAGAGAGCCTGTAACCATGATTTAAGAGGCACTGGATTGTTTAGATTGTATCATGTGTATTATTAGCAAGATGTCAACATTTCATTTTTAATATGTCACTGTTGTTGTCTTTATGTGAGTGGATGTGTGTGTAGGGGTGTGAGCGGTAGCAATTGGTTCTCATAGACTTTCCTTAATCTCTACAAGGCTGGCGTCACTCTTAACAAGATTGCCAAATGTCAAGTTTATTAAATAACCATATCTTTCAATATCTCTCCATCTAAGATTGTCTGGCTTGGCATTTCAGTCTCATGGTGTCCCTGCCAGGTCCTACAACATCCTTTCTATGAAAGACCACTCTGTCAGCGCTCTCAGAAGCACTTTCTGCCAGACATGTGGTTCTTATTTTACAGCCAGAGGAGCAGATTAACATAAAAGAGGGTGTGTAACAGTTCTAGCATTCAATACCCTGCCTGGGGCAAGAGGAGGAGAGGCCACTTTTGGATTACCTCATTTAGGATCCTTTAAAATGCTGTTTACCTTGCAAAGTGTGCATCTCAACCAGGTATTGCCGTGTCAGAAAGCATAATAGGGTCAGTGGCCTTAACAAACATTCCTCTAGAGATGATTACTTTACTCGGCGCTAGGAGACATGCTGGCAGCACATACAAGGCACAGAGTCAATAGGTAACTTATGATATGATACTGTGGCAATATCTTCTACTTGAAATTAGAGGAAATCCTGAAACAAACTACGTATACCAAGACATCATCTATACAATGTCACTAATATCTTTAAATGGACAGATGGAAGATTCAAATGTAATTTTTTGGCAAGATTTAGGAGGAAAAACTGTCATTGTAGTCAAATAAACAATCACATTTTCCAATCTAAAAGTCAATTTTGTGGCAGTTCTTAAGCTTCTGATTGCACCAAATTATTTTCAGTTTGCTTGGTCGTGGCAAGTTTAGTATTTAGTAGAATTTGTTAAATGTGAAAGATATACCATCAAATTGGAATTGAACAAGCTATAAACGGCTCTCAGCTACTGGTGTGGTAGTTTCTCAATAGCTGAGAAAGCTGGTTCAAAATATGAGTATCAGTTGTCCCATTACTTCAGTGTTTATAATAACATCTCTGAGCCTGGAAATGGTTGAGGAAGGTTGGTCACAAGCACGTGATTCAGTGACCGTAGTCATGCACTGTATCATGAGACATTTACACTTTACATATTCAACGACAAACCAATTCGATATTATAGGCAGGATTAAGAATGGAGATATCAGCTTCCCAAATGACAAACAATTGCTACAAAAGGGACCGGATGATATTGACACAGAAGTGAGACTTTTTTCCAACAAAAAGTTTACTTAAAAATAAGATGGTGACAAAGAGAGAAGGTAATGTACAGGTGATGTAGTTATATAACCACAAAGTCCACATGGAGGTGGCTCACATTAACTCGGGCTGGCTCGGGTTAGATTCCTACCTACGGCCATTTTCTGCCTGTCATGCCCTCTGTCTCCCGCTTTACTTCCTCTCTTCAGCTGGTTTATGACATACATGCAAAAAGCCAGAGGAATAAGAAAAAGAAAAAGAAAATGGAGGAGGTCAAAGTGTAGTAATGGAACAAGTACTGGGACCCGTCACAGAAAACTGTTGTTGATTTCCCCTTTTGTCTAACGACAGCCACAAACGCACCAATTTTAAGTGGTTACTGTATTGACCATGAAGATAATGTTCCCTTATTACGCATTTATATTTCCTGAAGCCTAAGAAAGTTGTTGTTTTGCCTTGACATAACCATTACCCTTCCAGCAGTGATTTTTAATGGTTTTGGAAGGGAGCACAAACAATGTAATCCTGTCGATAAAGATGTCAGACCAGAACATGTCAATTCAGTATGATTATCTGGCTAACTGTTCTACTGCTTGTCAACGAGTCAAAATAAGTTGTCACAGAAACTGTACTTGGAAAACAATCTAATCCTTAGGCACAGGTGAGACCAATTTCCCAGCTATTTCCCTCTGTTTGCCCCGTTGACCTGTGCAAGGAGCTACTGGCTAGCTAGGTTCATGTCCATACATATCTAATGCATGTCTGTGTAAATGATTTAAAACAAGGCAGACGTGGCTTACACATTGTTGGCTGAGAAACAGCAGATCTTTGACCAATACTGGGTTTTCCACATTGGTAGTAATAGTAGACGGGTGGTAGGTTCTTTCTTTCTGACATGCTTTTGTGGAATCAGTAAAAATGGGAGTAAAGGACTTCCTTTACATTTTTTCATTTATTCAGTATTTTGTAAATTGAGGTTGGTGTTTTTTCCCTTTGGTCTCATGTTTGATTTGCAGTCAATAGCTGACCAAACTTACTGATTATGCAAGCTAATACTTGTGTAAAAATGCTTTGGATAATACAATTCAATCCTTCTTTTTCACCACCTAGTCCAATAAAAGATCCCTCTTCTTCCTGCCACAGACCTCTAGCCATGAGCAGAAAGGTAACACTGCTGACCTCATACAGGCTCAAGGGACAAAAGGCTAGATAAGACGGAGCCCTTTGTCTGGGAAAATTAATGCGATTTTGCGCAGTTTGATTAAATCATAATGCGGCAGGTAATGAATCTATACCTCCAATATTTCATTACTGCAGTCATGTTATCAAGGCCTAAATATAGCCTCATTATATATTCCATTTCTACCAGCTAGATTAAAAAAAGAAATGGTCCTTCAGGTGTATCTTTCACTATACTGTTCATACAAGGGCCTTTCTTCTCCCTCTCACTCAATCTCTTTGAGTTATAGTCACTACGCACAGCTACCAACTCCAAATGAAGGAGGCCTTTGCGACTAAAATTGGAAATAGATGGGAGAACCCCGGTGAAGCACTTGGATGAAAGGTTCCATTATTTTGATGATAGGTCTCAGGAAATGTTTCACAATGACACTCATTAAGTCCGCGTAGTCCTCTCTGGAGACGTACTTGTTGCAAGCTGAAATGCCATCCTCATCTTCGCAGCACACTTTCACTGAAATCATCCAAGCTATACACTAAATGACCCCTGTTAGCTCAGCCAAATTAAACAAGGTAAATCTGTAATTAAAATGGTGCATAATGAACTTGACCCAAGAGGTGGGGCTGATGATGTCCTAACCAGAGTCAATGAGCTAATCTATCTCGACAGAGGGGTCAAAGGCCACAGATGAAGCGAAGATAAGAGATGGGCATAATGAATAATAATAGGTGGATTAACTGGAAGCCAAATGAGAGGACATTTGGCCAATGATGTCCCACAGTTTTTTCATGGTGAGAATGGACATCATTGTGTGTCTGCAGACTAAAAGACAGTTTTATTAAGTTGCCAAGATCAAAATGTTCTTAATAAAAAAATATTCTCGAATTTCTGTGCATGTATACATTACAGTGATGTAACGCAGTACCTGTCATATGGATTTAAAAACCACAATGTTTTATAAGTGGAGGAAATCTTAATCTACTGCTCACTTCTCAATGAGAAACATTACATGTTTATTATGTAGGAGATGGAGAATGGATGAATGGTGTCTTGTTTTTCTTTTGTCCAATAAAAGAGCAGCATTCAATTTTAACAAAAGAACACCCAGTTGGTTACCCAGGTAACAGCTGTGGTGTCAGCTACTGGGATTAATTGTTGTTGAACGTACTGCTCAATAATAAAACGGGATTTATACAGAGTTTGGTGATTTATAGGGATCAAGGAGTGATGCAGTTTGGTAATGTTCAGCCAATAAAGGTGAATTGTATTTAATAGGATGCAGGTACACAGTATGAAGATCAATATTCTTCTTTTTTAAGCAAAATCTGTGTTTATATACATATATATATTTTTTATATATAGTGTATGTGCAACTTTTACTGTTACTTATTATATTTATGAAAATGTTATTGAAATAATTGCAATTTAATTGCACACTTTTACTTATAATGTGTATTTCAATCTTTACTTTTATTTTAATTTAAATTTAAATGTATTCTAAAATTGAACAACCCTCAAGAAAAGAAAGTCCCCACGGCATAAATAAAGTTGAAGTCTCATTTTGATTGTGTGACCCTTATTGATGGTATTTCTGCCACTGAACGACATTAAAAGAGTCGATCAAATCCATTTATATACATACTGTAGGCACACCCAGAAAATATAATATTTTCACACCATTTTACAGACACTATTTACAAATGACCTCCATGTTCTTATATATTATTACAGAGTAGGCTGTCCCTACCGGAGATCTTCCCTGGGGGTCTCCCTTTCTAACCTCTCCAAAGGTCATTGTGGGGGAGGACACCCGCACTGCTTTGACCCCCGGGGTCACAGGGGGCCTGTATGATGGAGATAGCAAGAGAAAGTGAGATAATAGAATAACAATATATATGTTCTGTGTTGTGTCCCTTTGCGCCTGTCCGGCACACACGCATGAATCCCCCCATTCAACGTGTTTGCAGACTTGGAGCATGCATGCGAGCATTTTGTGCATGCATGCGTGTGCTGGGGTGTTTTCTCTGTCTGTTGGCCCGTGTGTGCATCATGGGTAATGGTCAGCCCAGCAATAAAAGCTGAGCAGTTCCCCCGCGGCTAGGTGCGTTAGCAGCAGATTACTGTGATTGAGTCTCTGTCCCCACAAGAGGAAATCCTTGTGTCCACAACCCAATATGACTTTCTATTTACCCTGTGGATTATACTGTACGGATAATTGGAGATAAAAGGGTTGATTAGAAGCTCTGTCAGTGAAGCCTCCACCTGGCCTTCATTTCATTATCCATCCCATTTGTTATGTCCACATTAGTTTTTTACCTTGGATACAAAGACCTTGCAGCAAACTTATTGTATTCATTAAAATGAAACGCTTCTATTAATTTCCATAATATGATTTCAGCTTTTTCTTTGGTTTGACCTTATCCAGATGCCTTACAGTATATAATACATAAATGATATGTTCGAAGTGAGATAAATGTTTCTCCTGTATAGTTTCTACAGTGGCGTGCAGTTGGAGAAAGATGTTAAAAAATGAAGCTCTTCTGTTTATGTTTTTTCTTGCAGAGAGAGTTTGACATACAATTAATGTTGTTACTGAATTACAGTAAACTGTATCAATGTCTTTGTCGAGCTGGTTAGTCTCTCTCTATTGTTCCCTGTCATTGCTCTGTTGAAATAAGGCCATGCTAAGGTTAGCTCACTTATCATGAATTAGGTTGAATAAATAATTATCCATTGAATATAGTTAAAGCTGAGCCATTTCCTTCAGGTTGTGACCTTTATTCTGTATTGTAGAATTGTTTTATGTGCAAATTGTGTGTTTTTTTATCCTCTCTTTAGATTACAGTGACCTTGGATAAATATTTACTCCAATTACTGCAGAAGTAGGCCAAGTTGTAATTGTCTCATGATTTTCTTTGCTTCTGAAGCCCAGAGGAGAGACAGGACGGACAGAGTAATCCTTGAGGTCTGCAGGGCTCACGATGGGCCTCATGACCTAAAACTGCTTTTGTCTTCACGGTTCTGCAGTCCGACAGAAAGGAAGCCTAAAGTCACAATGTTGCATATCAGTACTCCACGTTTCCAGTCATTTTAACAAAGTATGCGCACTTGGAATAGCAATTGAAGTCACACAAAAGGCCTAATACAGCAAAACATTACTAATCCTAAACTATGTATCTATCACAAAATACTCAACCAAAGAAGCCTGCAAAAAACTAATCTTTCTTCGAGACAACAAAACAACAATATTGTATTTTAAAATATGCTCTATATTATTACTATAGTTAATTATATTAACTATAGTGTTAATATATATTATAACCTAAGAACTTGGTTCAAACCCTGCATGGAAAACTGCCATGACTCAACTTCTCCCTAAAAGGGAGGGAACAGGGAGTGATCTTAAAGAAATGCCACAATGATTTGGTCACTCTTTGTTGGGTTTGACTGGCGACCTGCACTGGTTTTTGCACCATTATCACACAATGCATGCTGGGACAGGCTGCATTTTCTGTCTCTTATAGTGATAAGAGCTGTTTAGAAAATTCACAACTGGAGTTAACAGAAGATAAAAAGAACACAACATTCCTTTTTTTTTGCCTTTTCAATGTTGATAGTAGAGTTCAAGATAGACTGAAAAGACTTAATTCAGCCAAGGGTCAGACAACCGCTCCTTCAAGCCCCAAGTACATCGTTTTTGGGTTTGGTTTTAATGGGACCCTATTCAACTTTGTGATTTGTGTTAAATCGCCGGATGTCTTCAATTGTCAATCTCACAGCAACACAATTGTTCAGTGTCTTCTGAATTAAGTTTGACCCTGGAGAAAGTTGATACAATTCATAATTAGTTGTCAAGCTTTGTTTTGGAAATGGAAATATTCAAAACCAACACTCAGCCATTCGAATTGAAACACAAGAACACACTTAGTTCACCAACTCTTTTATCATACTTCCATCTGAAAGTGTGGCTGTATTTATTGTAGATGTTTAATCTTCAGCCCAAAGGTTTTACAGTTGTTTTTTTGGTCTGAAAAAGATTATGAAGAATATCCTTTGTTGGGCTGCTTTTCAAAACAGGGTTAGGATTGAATTACTTTCCCCCCCCCCCGCTTCATCTAAACTGGATGATATTTTTTAGCTTTGCTTCTTTTGAGCAATACAACACATTTGCTGCTGCTGGATAATACTGTCTAATTTTAAAAGCATCTATTTATTGGAAATTATATTTAATCGGAGTAGTAGCTGACGGCAATTTCTAAGTAGCTAAGATGTATTTATCTGCTTTACACCAACCAACATGTTTCTCTCCTGCTTACCAATTTGCCTGTCAGACAAAGATACACAACCAGGCACAAATGCTGGACTAATGGAGCCCTGATTCGTCTCTAACACAGTTTTTCAGAAAACTCAATCGTCTGGACGGGCAGAGTGAACTAATTATCTGCACGCTGTTTTCCCAGCCAAAGCTGGTAATTTAGCAGCAATTGACCTCCTGCAGTTTGCCAGCAAATGAAAACATGTAGGCCAGCCTGCTAACGAGGGGCCTGAAGACCCCGGGGTCTGTCGGGGCCCTGCTCAGCACAGTGGACACAGAACCCTGCACTTCACTTCCAATTTACCTCTTGACCATCTCCAGGGGAGACTTCATGGTCCTCACAGTGTGTAATGACTTAAGCTAGCGGCAGCAGGGGAGAGGCCTGTTGGGAGAACAACTCAATACTGCGATTGTCTGGAAAACAGGAAGTAGTGCTTTCCAAGGTGTTTCACTCATGGTATGTGGCCTCAATGACTCCAGCTGGACTCTGCCTTTTAGACCTTAGAGTTTAGCCCCACCCTTCACATTTCACATTTGTCTGGTTTAGATTTGTATATGCTCCAAATACGGATTCAAGAAAAAAGGTTCACCTCCTTTGGTGGGTTTTTTCTGTCCAGTAACATTCAACATGTTAAGCTCTCACCTTGTTTTTACAGAACAAAATGTAGATTTGCCCAACAGGTAATTTCATGTTTCAAGTATTTTGTATTGCATACGAAGCAGCATGTACCTTCCAAAAGGATCAACAAATTGGCTGTCTGAAATAATCATGTACTTCAACATCTATTAATACAGGGATTGAGCAATGAATACACAAAGCTGAATCACTCATGGCCTTTTTCTTCCTGGTGAGACTTGTTTTTTGCAGAAACAATCTCTATAAAGGTTTTTGTAACCTGGCTGGCTTGAGACATATTCAAACACACTCAAACGGGTATGCCTACATTTGCCCAATGTGACCACACCACACCACACCTCATTTTCCAAATTAATAATCAGCGTGCCAGATGTTAAACGCCTCAATCAGGTCTTTGTTATTACTTTATATTTTTAGAAAACATGTCTATGTTTGCAATGTGACATTTTATAATGTTTGGGTTAGAGCCATAGTATCATTTCACTATAACAAATTGTAAAACATTTCAGATTTAAAAAGCCATACTCTAGCCATTAATTTGTATTTTGATGAATAACAAGAACAACTATTTTTGATAATACCTGTTGATATATTTCCTGAAATGTTTTGTGTTTTCGAATGAGTGCATTAGTGTGTGCGGGTATGTTTATGATGGCGACAGACACAAAGAATTTGCAGTTAATTTCCCTTGTGTGGTTTCTTAAGAAAACATTGCTGCTTTATGAAGAGTGAGTAACTGCGCCACCATGACGTGTGAATGTGTTTGTATGCCTGTGTGTGTGTGTGTGTGTGTGTGTGTGTGTGTGTGTGTGTGTGTGTGTGTGTGTGTGTGTGTGTGTGTGTGTGTGTGTGTGTGTGTGTGTGTGTGTGTGTGTGTTGCGAGGGGTGAGTAAGTTCTCCGCAGAGATGTGGTTAATGCTACAGTAACTGTTACTTTATTTTATCACAAGCACTTTGTGATGCCAGTAACAGGCTGAGGACATCTGTTGTCAACATGTTTGGAGCACACTAACAACTTAAAAGGGTTAATGAATAACCTGAAAGAGTGGAGAAAGTCCTTCATATCCTGCTGCAATATAATGCTCCTTCTTAAATAAGCTGTCTCACCAACACCCCAGATCTACAGGATGTAGCAGACCACAGTGTGACTGGGATTACCAGCAGAACGTACACACCCATACTGTAACTCTGCCAACACGTAATTACTATATTGTGCTAATTACTTTCAAACCATTAATAGGTTCCCACCCTGTTTTAGTCCTAAACCTTTGAGCTTAAAGCACACCCTATCAACATTCCTCCATTCTGATCATCAGAAACCAACTAACAGCAATCTCAAATGCATTTTTAGAGTGAAATGTATTTTCTTCCAGATTACAATAGCAGTTTTAAATGTGTGGTTAACAAAACCAAAATATATCCACCCATCCTCCTGTGATATGTTTAAAACAAACATAATGCGAGAAAAAAAGAATTGCATTTTTATTTTATGGGAGCATTATTTTTCAGGAGACCAAGCCGAGGAAAGAGGTCTTCATTGCCCAATTTATTGACTTTTATTTAGCTTCCTGAAACAAGCAGCCATAATTTTTTTCTGCAAATGAAATAGCCGAAGCCACTCCTCACACCAATAGATGAAAAACATGAGTCAAGGAAAAAAGAAAGAAAAAAAACATCCTTTCCAAACTGTAAAGGCTGCTGTTTCTCTTTCAGGCATGTTTTGTCTTGACATGACACATAAAACCATTTCCACTTTATTTAAATCTATCCACCTGTATGTCATCTGGAATATGTACCCATAGAAGTGATGATTACCAGCTGTCTTTTGACGGTAATTGACTCCAAAATGAGTCTTGATAAAATCAACACCTCACTCTAACAGTTTCAACAAAAAGATTAGGAGGTTTTTCATTACTTTTGTAAAATAGTTTGTAAGCTTTAGGAGTTAATGACATTGGTATGCTTTGCCCAAAGGCATGAACATGTTATTGTAACAAAATCATCTTTCAGACGTTTAGAAAATACAATTTTCACATTAAGGAGTTTGGACAGGGATCGTGTAGTTTCTACTGTGAGGACAAAATAATGAGGAGCTGGATGCTTCTGCAGCAACAACACCATGTGAATGTTTTCAATGTCAGCTAAACAGTGTTCATCTATTTCCCATGAAAGTCATTGTTCATCATCCGCTGCTCAAGGTAAACATTTGTACACTGAAGTGAGACCAACGGTGAAACAGATTGTATTCAGCATGACAAGCAGCTATTGTAATGACAGGATGTAGCTGTATCCCCGTCAACCCGCGGACACACTCCTTATGTTTGCCCAGCCTCCGTTGTATTAAGCTGCCATTCCTGATTAGTTTTGATTGGTTTCATTTGTTCCTTTTGTCTGTTTAGACATCAATCATAGCCTGCTTTTACTGTTTCTCTGCGCTCTGCCAGCTGGTTGTATTTCCCGTGTGTAGATGCATGCCTGTGCTCGATTTGTGAGTCTTGCAGGTGGTCCGCTGTAAATCCATAGGTGATCAGAAAAGACAAACAAAAAGGAAACAAGAAATGGCCATGAGCTGTGAAGGTGGGAGTGGATGTATCTTGCGGAAAGCTGTCAAAATGTTGGCTCACTGTTCTGGCAGTCTGCCTGCATGAGTTTTTGGATTAAGCAAACATATCAGTTTGCCAATACATCAAGCTACAAAAATGTAACTTTTTCTTTTTCGACAAGCCTGACCTGAATGCATTTTTTTCTGGTTAACCATTCATATAAAGTCATTATTTCTGCAATCATTACTGTACATGTATTGATGTTGGTGTTGTTATATATTGTTATAGCTGGAGTTTAAAAGTCAAAGTAATAATGAACTGAATAGCAAGTTTTAAGAAGACCCTAATTGATCCTTCTTTCAAATTAAAAGGACAAGGCCAATATCTATTGATTGACCTAATTTGTGTTAAGAATCCAGGAGTATGCTAGTGTAATGTTTATTTGATTTGAAATAGAGTACTTTTTAATGAAACATACATCTACATGGTGTGATGATGTCGTTCTTTGTATCCTATCAATAAGTTCAACAATGAATGCAGGCAATATTTGACTGGAATTTCTCCCATTTGTCCAGGACATTAAACATTTCCCAGATTCCATATGAATCCAAAGGCATCCCAGCTATCAAACGCCCTGATTACAACACAAGAAGGAACTGCACCTCCATGTCCTGCCTCATCCAACACGTGATGTATTGCTTAAGTAAGTAGTAAAATGAACCATTTTGAATACCTCTGTTTGGATGATTGAGAGGGAAAGAGAAGGAGTTTTAAGACACAGCTTCTGGCACAACAAAAGAGGGCAACTTTCCATGAAAGCCTATGGGAGGATGAGGGTGTTGGCAGAGAAAGAAGAAAGGGAGGGATAGTGTGTCAGAGTGAGATGTCTGACATGCGGCTGAATCTTCAGACCTGGCAGGGCCTGGAATGGCCTTGGCTCTGTAGGATAGACAGCCGTGAGGGAGGGATGGAAAGAAAGACTGGATAAATCATGTGTTGAAAAACTAAGGCGGTATCGCCCTTCTTCACTATCCAGACAGGTCAATTGAGCACTTTTTTTCAGTGAATGCATTACAATTCTGTTCTCTCTTGAATTGCCCATGTGGTTGTGCCCCTGGCAAACAATCTACAACGGATGGATGGATGAAGAGGAGGACAGGAGAGATTGGAGGTGGAAAAGGAGGATGCTGGGTGGGTTGGCAAAGTGAGTAGAATCTAAGTGGTGCCGGAGTACCCTGGCAGACAGCATGGCACCTCTAATCACATTCAATCAATCATGGGAAGAAGGCCCGAGCCAACCTCCCTGCTGAACTCCGACAGTCTCTCACCTTATATCATCCATTCCTCCAGTTCATTCAGTCTTCCTCTTTTTATTTTCCACTCTCATAGTAGGTAGCCACAGAATCCGCCATTTCAACAATTCCCATTCATTGTTTATTAAAGAAGCTGTGCAATGCATTCTAGTAGAGCTGCGTTGTGTGTTTTGAAGGGCGTCATGCTGATTTATGCAAATGTGTGACCTGCTGCATCTTTTAACTACTAGAATGTTTTCCAGGAGTTAACATTCTTAAATAATGACAACGCGCTTATTTCTTGCCACAATTGTTTTCAGAGACACTTTTACGGGAACAATCTTTCCGCAATATCAGACAAATAAGTTTCCAAACAAGCCACCATGTTGGTCCTGTTTAAAAGCCGCCAGTAGACCATGAGGGAAAGCATCTGTTCAATCAGTTTCTTAATACATATCGGCACGCCCCCTAAGCCTCCAATGCTGGGACTGCCGGGACGCATTTGGTCCAGAAATGCCCTGGTGGACACTTACCATCACAGGTTCCTGCACACAATCAAGTTCTTGCGTGAAGAATAAATGTTTTTAGACACATACAAACTGCCAGGTGTAGCCTTACTGGTTGCTAACTGAACTAGCTTACTGTCAAAACTGCTAATTTATGATTGGCTTAGGTTAACGGCAGAGAGTGGTTATAATTTGACAAATCTGTCCTGATACATGTTCATAATATATATGTTAAATTATGGTGTAAAGACTTATTGTTACATTTCATTAAAACATTACTTTAATAACTAAGTGAATAACAAGGTCTGAATAGGGATGCATTTTTCCACAACATAATTTCTCTCAAAACTCACTTAAAGAATTTATATTTTCCCGTATACAACTCGGTAGGAGTTCCTGAAAAACGGGTGATTGTAAATACTTATCTACGTCCACTTTTGTGTATTCTGAAGCATTTTTTCTTACGATGGTTTCTTAAGGAAAATACTTTCTTAACTTAAAAATATGTTGCAGACAAGCTTTGGTTACCATGTGTCAGAAATGGCGGTACCATGATAGAAGGTATCTGCTGCATTTTGTGGGTCAAAGGAATATGGATGAGAAGACTGTGTCGTGCCGAGCAACTGCCCTTCACAGTGGCAACTTTGTAACCCAGCATCTTTTTGTGCTGTGACATATCTGATGAAATGTGCAAAACTGTGAGCGTCTTTATATGTGAATACCATCCCTGGTTAGAAACTCCACTGACCTGAGATAATCACTAGAGAAATGCGACAAAAGTTAGGTGCCTTGTCGTCCAGATTGTAAGAAAATTGCTCAAGGCCAGCCTAAATTGGTGACAGAAGGACCTAAAAATATTTCCAAATTATAAATCACACTTAGTCTCTGAAAGCTTTTCACCAGACTTTGCCACATGAGGTTTTCTCCGCTGCACATTATATAGCTGTCTTGAGTAACTGTAAAGATCAGTAAGGGATGGTCATATGAAGGGAAAAGATTGCGTGATGCTCAGCATGTGAGTAATGAAATTGTGCCAATGGGCCTATGCCACAACGCTTTAAAGTTTAGACTGTGTAACATGCATGACTGTACACGCAAGCCAGGCACCCCCAGGCCACATTAGCGTAGTGTGCGCCTACATATGCATGGTCATTGTATGGTTTTGTATTTGTACATGCATGCCCTTCTTTTCTGTTACCCTCTTTATCAACAATGATGCAATGTTGCACTTTGGGACTGCAGTAGGATTTGTACCGTATGTTGACTAATGCAAACAGTGTACTCAATATGAAAACACGGTACTTAGTCATATCTTATTGTGGGTTTCCTGTCCCTGATCCTATTTTCACAATAACAAGTTGATAGTTCAGGGAGAATGCTACTAACGGATAATCCACAACACTTTTTTAAACTAATCATTGATGCACACAGAAAGAGCAACCTTCAACTTCCCGCTTACTATTGAATTAATATAATCAACACTCTAAGCCTCCATTTTTATATTGATATAATTCAAATTCCATTCAATTCAAAGCAGAATTTGGAGCTACACTTCTGACCTGAACTCTATGAACTTCAGATGTGCACAATGGTAACCTGAACAGGCAGCTAATCAACCATAGAGCCACAGAAAGCAACACAAAAATATCACCTAATTGGGCACGGTTGCTGTAATTTCCGTGTTTGTTTGCGCTTTGCAATTAGTAGCATTTCAGCTGCCAGTTGGACTGTATAGGATGTTTTTGATGATGAGTGCACGCCTCATAACTTGAATCACAGTCTATTGCAATCATCCATATATTAGAATGGATCAAACAACCTCTCTTCCCTAGAAGCTCAAATATGCAACGATAATTCATTTATGCATTCATTCGAATGAATTGGGACTCAAAAATACCCCTGATGAGCAGCTTAAAAAAAGTTGTGTGATGATTCTTTTCATAGAAATGTTTGTATCGCCATAGGAGGTTATTGCCTGAGTTATGCTTGCTGATGAATTCCAGAAACAGCTTGCTGCTCCGAGTCATTTTCTGTTTCTGTGCTTTTCACATACATTGTGCACATGCAGAGACATAACACAGAACAGAGGAGAGACATGAGACATGAGAGTCAAGGTGAAGTTCATCTCTGAAATCCCTCCATTACTGAAAGACACTCACACACTGCTCTACAAATTCCTTCAGTGGTTTAGTCTACGGCTATCTTAGCAATTACAGAAGTTTCCCACGGGTTCCAGCAAAGGGCCTGTTAGCTAATATGCTAATGAAGACAAATGGAGGTAATCTCTCTGTTCTCAGGATGAGTCTTGGTAGCAGAGAGAGAGAGATGGAGAGACATACCAGGAGAGAGAGAGAGAGATAGTGGCAGTTCAAGACAGACAGAGGATGATATAAGTTTACCCAAATGTCTCTGCCTTTTAGACATGACCCCACCTTGCCCATCAACCCGCGCGTATAATAGCCTGACACAAAAAGCAGCAAAGCTTGCAGCGTTCACATCGTGTTCCTGCGTGTCGGTAAAAGCGCGTTAAGCCCTCTCCAGAATGCATTTAAAAGGTCTGAAAGAAGACAGAAAGCACATCAGACGCTCTTCACATGAAAGACGGCCAGTGCGACGACTGATGAGGGTTTTGTCATTAAGTATTACACGGTTTTTCGGGTTGGATGTGGAACAAACACACACTCACCTAAGGACTGAGTGTGTCATAAAGCAAAGAAACATAATGACACGGGCCCATTACACACAGTATTTAGAGATTAGACGAACACTGTGGTTGTGGTGGTAAAAGTCATGCTGATGGTAACCATGTGTGCCAGAGGATATACATACTTAGACTACACGGACACATAATGGGATAATGGATGCCAACATACCTGATCCATGATGAAGTGCCGGATTGTTTTTACGGGAACATGGTTGGATGTGATAAGCAATGATGGAGTCATTGGCTCACTTTGACATTAGTATTTCCTTCATTCATTCATAAACAGCGATTAAGACAACTATATATATATATATATATATATATATATACTGCAGCTAAGGGTCATTTGGGGCAAGTGGGGCGAAGCAGAAAAAAACATTTGGTTATTATGCTCCAAATATCTGGAACAAACTACCAGAAATCTGCCGGTCCGCTGCAACTCTTACTACTTTTAAATCCAGGCTGAAGACTTTTCTTTTTGCTTATAATTGAACTATTCATATCTTAAACTGCACTGTAACTTTTATTCACATATTTTTTCTTTTAATGTTTATTTTATTATCTGTGCTTTTTAATGATTGTTTTTAAATGCCATGTTCTTAATGTCTTTCATTTTTGTAAAGCACTTTGAATTGCCTTGTTTTGAAAGGTGCTATATAAAATAAACTTGCCTTGCCTTTGCATATGAAACTTTGTTCAACACATTTTGGATTTCTCTTGCATGTTCCTGTACATCAAGATCCTCCATAAGCTGAGCTGTGACCTCCTCCACAATTGCAACATTTAACATCAACATCTAACCCACATTTTTCAAAAGCATGATTTCATCCACATCTGGAACATCTTTATTTTCCTTTAAACTGATAGTATGACCCATTATTTGGCATGTAAAGCATCTGAAAGCAGGAGGTAGGCTACCATAACTTTATTTGGAATTTCCAGTTCAAAATCCATGATTACTGAAAGCCTTTCTGCACTTCCTCAAATTATTTTTAGAAGTAATCTGTTTGGCACCTTCCTTCCCTCCCTTCTGTTCCGTTTTGATATCTTCCATTGATATAGTGGGACTCCAGATTTCCCCTCTTCCTAGCAACAGATCCAGGCATATGAGTTTGAACTATTCTCCATGAATTCTTAGTATGGCATTTTGCTGTTCATACTGCGCGAATAAGTATTTGCTTGTTATTTAAGTACTGTGCAAACTTAACTTTTCCTACAGCTTTTTCTAAGAAATTAAAACTCATCAAACACAAGTATTCCTTTCCATTTTTTATCTTGTGTTTCAGTTCTCAGCCTTTGTATGACATCCCTGGGTCTTTGACTTGCTTTGGCTCTTTTAACTACGACAGAGTATTAGGGGCCACACTTAGAAAAAAAAACTGAGAGATTTCGAGAATAAAGTCGTAATAATACGAGAATAAAGTCGTAATAATACGAGAATAAAGTCATAGCTACGAGAATAAAGTCGTAATATTACGAGAATAAAGTCGTAATGTTACGAGATTAAAGTCGTAGTTTAATAAGTGACTTGAGAAGGAGACAACAGCAGCGTCCTGCAATACAATGAGGAATGTGGAGCATCTTGTGAAGCAGTACTTTAGTTTAGGTTTCTCAAATAACTAAATACTTAATCTTTTGGCACATCAGCATCAGATTATCATAAGTATTAGAACTTTGAAAAGGTTGTGCAAGAAACTATGTGTATTATTTCGAAGAAAGAACCAAACGGACTTGGAGGAGATTGTCTCCTTTCTGCAGGAGGAAATGGCTGGTTCTGGCCGACTACAAGGCTATCGTTGGTTACATCTACGAGCTGTTCAAAGGGGATTTGTTGTTTCACAAGAAACGATGAGACTTGTAATCAAGGCTTTGAATCCAGAAGGAGTCGAACGATAGCCTTGTAGTGGAATCGGAATGAGCTCCCCATTGAAATCAGGACAGCAGAAAGCTTACACATCTTCCGTGCAGACTGAAAACTCATCTCTTTCGACTCCACTTCGAGCGATAGAATTACTAACAAAGAATTACTAACAAAGCACTTATATACTAACAAAGGACTGGCTTATCTAAAGCCAGTTGAGTATACTAATAAAGGACTGGCTTATGAAACCTGATGTACTTATATGATTNTCACCGCAGAACTAGTCAGGGACAAAGGACGAACCGACCAAGACAGACAGAAAACCCAGAACTTAAATACACACAAGACTCAATCACACAACAAGACACAGGTGAGGAGGGAGGAGAAAACACAGGGACCCAGGTGAACATAATCAGACAATTAGACACACCAGGGAAACTAATGACAAGACAATAACCCAAAGGGAAACATGACATGGAAAACAGCAAAAACACCCAAACCTACAAAACTATAAACGTGACATAACATGAGAATCGTGACAGTAGAGCTGTTTGGTTGTTAGCGTTTACTTTGTTTAACAGGTGTCACGCTTTGTCCAGCTCATCTTTTCCGCATTTGCATGTCAACTTTCTTATTATAGTACACACCAGGCAACTACTCAAGGGATCTGATATTTAGTGCTGAGAAAACGTTTAGTACTATGAGGGACAAAGACCATGATGAAGAGTTCCTTAATTGAGCTTTGACAGAGAAGATGCTTTATCATAAAAAAGTATCTTATTTTACTTGATATAATTTCAAGTAGTGAATAGAGGAAGAACATCACAGATACAAGAAGCCAAATTAGTTTTGTTTGAAGGGTATCTTGGCTCCCCCTCAGGTAAAGTTCAGATATCTGAAGAAAGCTTAGATCGTCAATGTCATTGGTTCAGGCGTCTGATCAGGATACCTCCTGTATGTTTCCCTGAGTGAAAAAATCTTGAATGGAAAGGTTTGCATGTGAATGTCTTTTTCAGACGGCCAATGCTTTGATAATGAGGGTTTAACACGAACCCAGAGAAATACATTCTGGAGCTTGGGTCATTTCTTCATCTTGTACTGTGTCTGCCCTGTACCACCTAACATTTTATATTCTGTTTTCATTCTTACCCTAACCGTTTTTTGTAAAGCATTTTCATTATTTTTAATAATTTAGGCAATTTATTGGCATTTACCTTGAAAAACAATTTAGATGTTATCTACAGTATCTACTTATGTGATTGTATTTGTAGGTTGCCTGTGCTAAAGATTATAGTTCATCCATCTCTTTGTGTAAGGCCACTGTCTCCTCTTCATCTGGTTACATATAATTGTTCTGAATCTTAATCCGCACTACACCTGCTATCCTCTGCATTTCGCTGGCACAGCTGGTAAAGTCAGGGTCACTTCAGGGTCTTGTTTCCAGGGATGTGATCCTTCACTCCAGAGGAGAATCACTAAGCTTCCCTCTGGAGGCAGAGACAACACAGAGGAAAGGGCACAGGCAGATTGGAAGGTAATGAGACTATTAATTAAAAGGCTTTTCAGAACCGTCTGTAGTCGCAACCAGACACAAAAAAGACAATCCCTAAGGTTTTCATATGCCACACAAGTGACCGGTCAATTTCTGCTTCTCTTTCCACATTTGATTGGTGACCTCTGATTTAGATGAGGTGCAGGCATTTAATTGTCCTCGTCTATGTGCAGATAAATACAACACAAATTCAAACGAGAGGCAGGTGTTCTGTCTAATCCGTTCCACAGATACCCACTCAAGATGGAAATTGAACAGCATCAGCTATTTTATCATGCTGGACCGCACATGAGCCTCATTAGACTTTTGATCTCGTCCTTTGTGGAAACCAGTGGTGTCTATCCATACACACATATAAAACACACACATACACAGCATGGTCCCTATGATTAAAATATTTAGCAGAGGTGACCTAAAACTTCCAGTTCCTATCTCCTTGTTAAGTGTCTGATCGCTGAGCTTCGATTTATCTGCTACTGTAAAGCGTGTCTATGTGTATGTGCTCATTCTTTGGGTAATAAAGGAATAGACAGCCAGGCTCTGTAGGCATTGATCAGGTCGAATCAGACCTGACCCTCTTATATCCAGCAACCAAATAATCAGCAAGGTGGCTCCACTGATTTCCCCCACACACACACACACACACACACACACACACACACACACACACACACACACACACACACACACACACACACACACACACACACACACACACACACACACACACACACAGTTAAAGACACACTCCATCGATCAGTGTGACATACACCGAAGATGACAGATACACTGACAGTAATCAGGGCAGAATGTGAAGAAAGACTTTCTGGAGAGCAAACCAATTTATTACTGACTGTGACTGAGTGATAGACAGATGGACACGCTGATGCATGAAGACAGGTGAAGGGACGGTTGGGGGTATAGAAGAAAAAGATCAGAGGAGCCAAACGGAGAAATGTACAATGAACCGACAAAGCCAAGAGAGGAAGGAAGAAGAAAATGATGCATGTTGGAGGTCAGACAGGAGCATTTCCCCCTATTGGTGGCCTCTGTCTGGGTATAGGGTTACACACACACTACCTCCACAAGGAGACTCAGATTGGACTATTGATTGCTTGGGACAGACGGATCTCAAAGGACAGCAGAGGTCTCTTTATAAAGGGTCTTGTGTGGTGATAGGTAATGCTAACAGGAAAACAGTAGGTGACCTTAACTCACAAAAGATCAAATCCCCCCTCACATCAGGGACTTTCATACGAGAAAAAAAGTACAAATATGGATCTCAAATAGGGCTGCTTGATTATGAAAAAATTATAAATCACGATTATTTTGGTCAATAATTGATATCACAAACTTTAAAACAAATACAAATAATAATTTGAACAGTATATTTTTAACTGTTGATTACCCTGAACGTATAATTCAACTGAAAAACCAATACAAAAAAAAATGATACATTTATATTTACATTTAAATAAATAATATCAAAATTATAAATACCAATAAACAAGATAAACAAATATTTTGGAGCACACTTCCACAAGCTACTAAACATATATAAATATGATAAATAAAAATAAATTAGACTAAAATTAATTAGATCAAATATGTTGCAGTGCACTGTCACAACCAGCAAAGCAAAATAATCGTTTTTTTCGATTATGTTGTTTTCGATTATGTTGTTTTCGATTATGTTGTTTTCGTAATTGTGGCAGGCCAAAATCATAATTGCAATTAAAATACGATTAATTGCACATCCCTAATCTCAAATATAAATGTTTTACCACATTTGTATTGAATGTAAATCCTAACTTCAATTTCTTGAAGACAGGTGCATAACAAAAAATGTCAAGACAAAAGGGAACTACAGTTTATTGTAAAAAGGACAGTTTGTGACTACTATCTTCTCTTAACTATATGTTTTATCATGGTGTGCTAAACAGTAGCAACTCAGCTTTTATTTTAAAATTGAACAAGATACAAAAAATGTTGGATAATTTCCCATTTAAGGAAATAGATATTTGGATTATGTAGGATAGATAATGTGAGGGGCCGAATCCCTTTTGATGTAGAGTGGAAAATATATTTTAGATTAAGTTGTTATTCATTTTATTAGAATCCACTTATCCTTCCATTAATTATCTGTAACCATTGCTCCTATTCATGGTCTGGAGGAATCTAATTAGATACCATTATAATAACTGCAAAGCCTGATTTCCTTCAAAAATTATGATTTTCAGCCGGATCATTTGAATTTATTCATCTAACTTCTGATATAACATCAAACCCTAAATGACGTGATTAAAATAATTGAAAATGATATAATATGCAATCTCAAAGAAACCATGTCTTCCCACATGATGCCCTCAGGCTACTTGGTTATGAGGAATGGTCACCCATATCATGTAACACACATGTATGCAAACATGGAGAGCAGAAGCAGACAGATAGTCTTCACCGTTCTCTACCACTGAGACCTGGAGACTAACCTCTGTGATCCACAACCAATTGAGAAAGATTACTGAACTGAGTTCTGAGAAAGATAAGATGAAACCTTAGTTATCCCTGAGGGGGAAGTTGGTCTTTTTCAGCCACATAATTGGATACAACAAAGAGAGAATGGAATAGGGGGTTGGCAAAGTGAGTATTGTATAAAGAAACCACTCGGCTTAACCACAATCTGCCCATGTGAAATGTGAGAATTAAAACGAGTGAACTAAAAACATATACCGTATGCAGGATGTGCAATAAAACGCTTCATTAACATAAACAAGAAACAAAGTGCTCAATGCTTTCTTCTGAATCCTTTAATCGCCAGAATTAACGCTAGCATTTAAGTGCATCTTATTCATAATAAACAGAGACATTCCACAAGGATAAAGTGTAGAGAAGCTGATGATACCTTGGCAACAGGAGGTCTCCATTTAGACATTTCAAGGTGAGTTAGAGCCTCTGAACTCGGCTTCGTTCCCATGAAGAGGCCTGATGGCTCTTCTGAGGATATAGTGGCAATGATCTATTGTCCTGCACTCCGCAGTTGGCTATAAGAAGTATAGCGCAATTGGAATAAGCAGAACTATAGAGTTATTGTTGATCATGTTTTAAATTGGCTTCAGTGTTGTATTCAAGGATAGCGTGGGTGTAAACGGCATGTACTGTAAAGGTAAATTGTATCTAGATAATCTGTCTTGGTTTTCTGTTGTAAATGAACAAAACATAGATTGAGGCAGTTATGGTCTGAAACAGTCCTGAAATAAAATCCTGAGTCGTCTGAAAGAGGACAGAGTAAAAATGTAGTTCCATAAGGTTGAAATGACCTCAAGCCTCAATTACAATTTACTAAGACCTCTCCCCCAAGGAAAGGCTGGTCAATTGAAAAGTTAACAACACTACAGATGTTTTTTGCTGGTTTAATTGACAAATACTGGGGAGCCATTTGTATCACCGCAAAATAGCTTAGTGATGTTAATAATTCTGTGAGTTGGTTAAAAACACTTGTTGACTATGTTTACACAGACCAATATGAGATGGCGCTAAATCAAGTTTTTACAACATCTCTGCAGCTGTAGTCTTTTCAACTACTGTAGCTGTGTAAACAACATTAAAACCTTTGAAAAATTACTTAAATATGGTTTGAACTTTAATTATGTGTTATTATACTTATAAAACATTTACAAAGTATAATTCTAAAGCTGACACAAATTGGGGGGAAACGACAGCATCTCAACTTGAAATAAAGCAGCAGAATGTTACAGCAGGATTGGGCAGGTTAGCCCACATAACAGGACAGTATTACAAAAAAATGGTTAAGAGATTAGACTGATTTGTAGTGAAACTTTGTTCGGCTTTTAACTACAGTATATGTAGCACACCAGCACTTTACATTATGCTTTATCTGCTAAAGCCAATATGGTTTCTTAAGGTATAGCTACCAGAAAGGTTTACCTGTTCGGAGTGACCAATAATACAACTAAACAAGGAACAGTCAAACTTACCATTAGATCTTTGTACAATGTGTAGTGTACAATGCTCTATTTTAAATACCTGGCCAAGAAGAGTGTTTGAAAATAAAGTAAGAATAGAATAGAAAGGAAATACTTTTTGCAAAGTCCAGAATATTTACCCTTAACACAACTAAAATAAATAAGATACCTTTATAAAAATGTAAAGTGACCTTCAATATAAAGTAAAACAACATTATTTCTACTAAACTCAATAAAATACCTGAAAACAATATGCACAATGGAATTGAAAAGAACAAACAGCACAAATCAAAGTCTCTCAGACTTCTTTTGGCAAAAATCTCTAGGTCTCAACCCTTTAAATGCTATTTACCTGTATGAAACTCAGTTCAAACTGAACTTAAAACCTATAAGTCAGCCCACACACACACAGACACACACACAAAATGAAAACTAGTTGCAGCAGGTCATTATCAGCATTAATCCTCAGGAGATCAAAATCTTAGAAAACTGTACTCACATTGGTGCGTCAGTCCTGGAGAAGCAGATCGTTCCTCGAACCATTAAACCAGCAGGCATGTGGAGTCTCTTTTTACATCCATGGTCCAAAACACACACAAAAAGTCACTTCCGGGCAGCTGTGGCGCCAAACGATCGCCACATTCGCCACTGACCGAGTTAGCTTAGCCGTTAGCACAAATATTTGCACAAAAGCTTCGAATTTTTAACAATGAAATGTGCAAAGTGGTCTACCAATTGGGTTATTTTGTGACAACTCAAACATTCAGGCTAAACTATTCTAGTTGTTTTCAGAATGTCAGCCACTAAGTGTTCTCTCATCCCTGTGACATATCATTATGCACCGAACTGGAGGTTTGTTTAGTTTTTTCTCCCGCCCTCTTCCTGGCCTACGACCAATTACCACAGGTGGTACCACCTGACACTTACAGCAACCAATCAAACCAAATCGCTCAAATTAAAGGCATAATCTTCTAATATTTGTATCAGTTTACCCTACTGTTTGTCCTCAATATTGTTTAAAACTTCAAAGTAATAACTTACTGAACAATTTATATCATACTTTGTTCAAGATTAAATCACCATTATCAGTTAAACCTTTGTTAGTTTTCCTCCAATGTATTAGCTATCTTGTTAAAATCCCTCCTTTTTTCACCAGGGCTACATATAAAAAACGTACAAGCAACCTATATTAAAGTGTCTAACCTTTAAAAGAGCGAATGTATCATTGAACCAATGAGAACTTTCTCATTAGGTCATATCAAGTTAACCCCCTAAAATTAGATGGCTAATTTTAAACTGTTGCCATTAAATGCTGATGCAGCTCCTTTTACCCCTTAGCCTTTGAAATGAACATAAATGACTGCTGTAAGAATTTAACCTGTTAAGCATGCTAACATTTGCAGAACAATACAAGTTTGCCAAAGCTTGGCATAGCCAAGCAGGGAAATGAAGCAGGTAGTTCACAGCTGTCTGTTACTTATACTGCTATCAAGGCCTTATTGGATCTAAGCAGAAATATATTGGCTAACAGGGGATTAAAGGGTGGTCCAATCCTCCGAACATTACAGTACTTACAATTAGGCATTTCATATGACCTTTGCTCCAAAAACAGGTAAAAGGTTAAAAGGTCATGTCCAAATTATGAGAATCTTTACTAACTGTCACGTACATAGGGTTAATTTATCATAATTGTTTGCCTTGAACCTTTTTTTCCAAAGCATTACCTCAGTACATGTATTGCAAGTTGAAATCTGCTTGTTAACTAAATAATTAAATATTAGAAAATGTAGTGCCCGTTGAGAAAGTCAACAGTGTCGGTTCCTGTCATTTGTTTTAGCCTGGAGTTGTCATCTTAACCCTTTGAGGGCAAATCCTGACCTGGTATCATACTTCAGCAACCCTTATACAAAAACAAACGAGCATGAAGATCTTCGGATGCTAATGGGGCCATCCGTCATAATTTACTAGCTGTGATACACTGTCATTTATCAGTATGTCATAATGGCTTTCCTTTGGTCTCCTAACGAACCAGATGTTATCTACAGAATATCGTACTTCCTCTGGGATCTGTTTCACATCAATGGTTGAACATACAGGTGAAAGATGATGAAAATGTAGAGATGTAGAGGTGATCGGACATGCATTCCTGGGTTGAAGCCACGGCAGGTCTGTACAAACATGCTCCATGTGGTAAGAATGATCAGCCTGGGAGAGGTCACTGTTTGCCTCTTATCCCACTGTTTGGACAGGTCTCCAATAATCACACAGATCCCAGCTCAGCAGGACATTAAAAACAAGTGCACTGCATCACAAACCAGCAACCCACATTTGTAAGGTATTAACTTCCCATCTAGTGATTCTCAACCCGTGCTGTCTAAATATTTAGAAACGCTTTAAGACAACTGGTGATCTCAAGGAACATGCTGGATGAGTTTCAGAGTGTGTATTTTGTTCAAAAGTATTTACCAGAGATCATAAAGACTGACAATGACTACATGCTCATAAGTCTGATAGACAGTCATTATTGGATTTTCATCACCGAATCATTCTCTGACCTAAGAGGAAAATTAGCAAGGAATTCCCTGGTCATATTATTTCTTATCCGGCATGACACTGTGATGAAATCCAGGGCCTCTCTTGGAAAACATGTTCATAAAACTTTATTTTCTCCATTGTTTGACCTTTTAGACAAAAAGGTTGTTGGCATATTAAAACTTGGATTATGTTCACGTAAAGATGAGGTACAAAGAAATGTTTAGAGGATTAATCGATGTGTTCAATTACAAATAAATCACTCTTTGTTTCATTAAATACATTACCCTTCACTGAGTCCACCACAGTAAATATATTTCACTCAACAAATATTATGGGAAAAACAACAGAATATTAGTCATTTCTAATATGTAGGTTTTAGACAAAAATATTTTTTAAACAAGAATATTTCATATCCTTGGTTCATCGTAGTTCAAGTATTGATTTACTTGAACATCTTATCTTAGTCAAACCTTAACTGAAAACTAATCACAGAGGTCATGAACTCACAAGCTAAGGGTCAAGGTAAGTCAGTCATTAAAACTAGTGCAAACACTGGGCCGAAGGCCAAACCAAATGTCTGTCCATTGTTTACTTCGACATTTTCCCTCCCAGATTGTTCACACACTCTCTTTTTCCCATTGCTCATCTCTAGCGTTGATGTGTGTGACAATGTGTCTGTCTACTCTCAGCCAATCTCAGTTCTCACTCGGTGCCAGCCGCTGGCACAGTGTCTGCTAAGCTATTGGAAGGGGAAGCTCATGAATCTATTTCAGTGTTTCCATCCACTGACAAAAAGATGGGGGTGGGCAGGGGGGATCTGAAACCCTCAGTGTCCTTATTCAGCTATTCATCTGTCCTCGGCAGCACCAGCTCTCCTCAGCCCAGAGGAGGAACCCGCACCTCTTTCTGATGTCCAAGAAAGAAAATCCCCAAGTAAATGGAGCAGATGAAAAATGTGTATTATCCTACTCTCTGCTACAGTGAAATCAGTGTTTGTGTGGCAGGATGGAAAAACACCAAAATGAAAGTCGGCTATAGAGCAAATTGAGAATAAGATTGTCAGTAAGTAGAATTCAGCCATTTTTTGCCAAAGTGCAGAGTGGAATCTTTCATTAGAATGTGTTGAGAGATCATAGTTTCCCTTAGAGCTATTGCGCCTTTTCATGTTTATATAATGCATATGCATGGATTGGAGCAATCATCTGAAACCAGATAGCCAATTCCACATAGTGTGGCTCCAAAGGTTTACTGAGCGATGCATTTTTGGACCTGAGACTTTGTGCTGAAAGGTAAAAGTTGAGGTTTGAAACAAACATGTGGTCGGCATCTGAGCTTTGAGACGAGTAATATCTATAAAAATATATATATATATATATATATCATTCCCACCAGAACACTGAGATCATAGGAAATCATCAAGTCATGGCAGAATGCATTATGGGATGTGGGTAATCCACACAACTGCGCATCGTCATTCTGAAAGATGAGCATGTACTGTACCGCTGGTGTGAAAGCATGTCGCCTCACGGCCCCAAGCCTGAGAGCTTTGACGTCTGCCAGCATCGTCAGAATCAGAGCAGATCCCCGAAGACGATCCGACAGCAATCACAGAGAATAACTCCCCCCACCCTCTTTCCTCATCTGAACCAGCAATAAAATGATACCGGATTAATTTGTGTTCCTTTTCGTAAGCTGTGAAGGGAAAAAAATGCTTAGTGTCCAAAATAATGAAACATTCCATGACACGTCCTTATCAGCAAAAGGAAAAAATCACATTATCTTCAAAAGGGGTTTTAAATGCCCGCCCGTTTGCTCGCTACCTCGAGCTGCACGGGGAATATCAACTGAGAGACAGTAATTCGCTCAAGTGCTTAATATTCAGTTCTCAGCTATGTAATATGCAAATTCATAGGGGTCATGCAGAAGTCACATTGCAAAAAAAAGGCCTTAAACTTAATTTGAGAGGCAGTTGGAGATTTCTCTAAGAAAATCAGTCAGTTATGGATAGGGTTCAGTAAGAGTCAAACCGGCAGCCTTCTCTAGGGAGAGCAGAGGTCCCCGCTGCCCTGACACGTGTTGATCTCTTCAGATTCACTTTGCCTGCACACTTTAAACCCAACAGCTACCACATTAACATTGAGAATCTCCATCAGTTTTCCCATAAGAAGTCTAGTGCAGCAGAGGAGAGCATGTCCCACAAATGAGATGGTCCAGACTCTGATGCCTGCGAAAGGAAAGCGCATTTTGTCCAGGGACCTTTATATTTACTCACACTAGAAAAAAAATAATAAACATGTTAAGTCACGTGGGAGGTTTTTAACTTTTCTCTTGTTGTACATGCATCCCGAAAAATAAAACTCAACCACCCACAAGATAAATCATCATCAACGAAATATTGATTTAGAGTATGTCAACAAAAAGCAATCAAATGACTAAAGTTAAAAAGTGCTCAAGTGTGTTAAAAAAACCTGATACCTCTGAGGATGGGATATTAATCTGTCTCCAATGGCTCCAGATGTGTCGTTTTGCTGTGGCTGCACACGTTGTAATGTTAAATCTATTCTTATACCGCATATCCGGTAACAACTGGGGATTGTTGCCCTGATCATGGCCCGGATGATGCCAAAAAAAGGGACGGAGGACGCCGCGCCACAGGCCTTGCTAATCGCTGCCAGAGAGGAATAATTAGCCATTTGAAGATGGGCAGGATTGATAGAGGGATCATGAAGCTATTAACCTCTAAACAAGCTGCTGAGAGCCCAGCAGATGGCGGGGCTGATGGTGAGCGTGCTGCCAGATTGGGCTGTGAGCAGATCGACAGCACATACTTCTCATGGATGCTGATAGAGTGTTCCTCCCAGGCAGCACAGCATGTGTTTAAACAATGTGTGTATGCATGTATGTGTGAAGCAGTGAAATATAATGTGTGTCTGCATGAGAATTTACATGAGGGGTAAAAAGTCAGAGACATGTTTTTCACACTTTCTCTTAACTCTAAGACCCTTTGCTCTTATTGGTCAAGATATTGAGCTGGTGATATTGTTTAATATGCAGTTTGTTTGGCAATATGTTTTAAATGTCATTGTGGAATGGAATAACTGAATGTTTTCCAGAAAGTCTTTGCACATCTATTAGAAACAGTTAAAACAACAGGGCGCTTGCAACTTCCTGACTCCCACTATTATTTCAAAATAATTTAAAACCACATACAGCTATGGAATTTGCCCACACCACAATGGAGACCATAACGCATCTTTCATCACTCTGCTCCATCTTTGTTTTGAGTGTATGATTGTGTTTGACTTTGGCCATCTATTTGTTTGCTCTTCCTAACAAATAAATGTGCTCGAGTTGACAAGGGTAAACCAGCAACCACAGAACACTGAGACATGAATGCAGCAAAAACATGACGGCTTCAAGTCTCTGTCTCTTTCTACCAAATAAAGACAATGGGTGGAAGCCTCTTCTTTAATCTGGAGCACTTCGTAGTTTTGGAGGCTTTGACTTTTGTTGAGATTTATGTCTAACTCCTAAAATGTAATAAAGAGAGACTTTACATTTGTTATACTCCATTTTAATCTTGACTTTTTTAGTCCATGATATTTCTTGTTGAAATCGTCACAGTTATTATTTTATGACAAAGTCTCCGTCCCAGCATCTTGTCCTAGGAATAGAAATGGACATAACATTTGGGTGTGTGATATGTTTAATTTCTGAGTTGAGCTACAGGCATTGATCCTATTAACCAGTGATTCTGAGGGTCAGGAACACCCATTGTTTGTTCTTTGTAAAATACTTTCTATTAACTCTTTGAGACGTTAGAACCATATTAACATGAAACAATCTTAGAAGGGAACATCTAAATACTCACCCTGTAGCTGTTAACTGTTATCAAGTCTGAGTCCGAGTCCGAGTCACCTAGGGAGAGTCGGAGTCGAGTCCGAGTCCAAGTCCGAGTCCAAGTCCGAGTCCAAGTCTGAGTCACCCAAGTAGTGTCCGAGTCGAGTCTGAGTCCGAGTCGAGTCCGAGTCACAAGTCTTCATGTATTAATCTTAGTGGATATATCTGTTGAAATGTAGCTGTAGCTCCGCTACATTGCTTTTATCCTGTCATGTTATACTAATTTGTCTATGCAGTGGCTGACAAATCTATTTATGTTTTTAAATTTCAAAAATGGTAATAAAAAAGGATAGGTACACACTAATGCAGATTTTGATTCACCTTCATCTGATTGCAGTTTTGTTAATACAATAGATGATTATTATAAAAAATTATGCAACCCTTGAGAGCGTACATTTCTCAGCACCATCGTAATCCCTGATTCTTGCAACACTGTAGGAAATCCTTTATATCAGTGGCTGATGACAGATCTCAGCCGAATGCACATCCATGTACTTGAGGGGATTTTCACACAGTGGCATAATCCTTCGTGTGTCATGTTTTATTCAAAAGTTCTTAACAAGAGGCTCCTGTTCAAACTGCAATTGATTTAACAAAAAAATAATCCACGGTGAGACCATGTTTTAAAATTCCCCAAAATGTAGGTTAGGTTATGAACAAGAGCTGCAGTTAGATGAAAGCAGAAACTGAAGCAAAGGGAGGAACAAACGTCTCGTTAGACAGTGTGAGGAGTTCTCTGTGGACAGCATGATTTTAGCTCCAACCTTTAGATACACCCCAGGTACACAAGGGGGAAGTTAGGGAAATGAATAAAGCTCTGTGCTTTGAAATGACACACATACTTTTGGGAGCAGTGCAGGTCAGCGAGATGTGAGAAAGGTCATGGAGGGAGGTGATGTGTTTGGAGAGGAGAGGTGAGATAATTAGCTCAAACCTCCATTTAGAAGACAAGTGGTGCCCTCATCCCTATAGATCCCTATAGATCTGCTCAAACCTCTGGGTAGTACTTGTCATCATTACAGCTGAAAAGTGGGACATCACACAAAAACATGTACACACACACACACACACACACACACACACACACACACACACACACACACACACACACACACACACACACACACACACACACACACACACACACACACACACTCTCTCTCTCTCTCTCTCTATCTCTCTCAGACAGACAGACAGACAGACAGACAGACAGACACACACACATGCACAGTCTCACTCTCTCTCTCGCACACACACACACACACACACACACACACACACACACACACACACACACACACACACACACACACACACACACACACACACACACACACACACACACACACACAAACACACAGAGACACACACACACACTTGAATTTTCCGACAGTGACATCAATGACGACTTTAGGTTTTTTATGCACATCTTAACCAGTTCAATGTATTGAAAACCCTGAGCTCTGACTATAGTAGCTCATTGGCAGTCTGTGTTAAAAAACTAAAATAAAAAAAAAAGACATTATGGATACCATGTTTAAATCCTCTTGAATATCCTCTAGGCTAACTGCTATTGCAGACTCCAACATCAAGATAGTATTTATTTTGTATTCAAATGCAAACATTTAGTTAAAGTCCCATACCATCACAAGAATGTCTTTGTGGCTTGAAATTGAACAAAAAAGGTAAAGTATTTACTACATTTTTTATAGCAACTTTTCAAGAACCTTAATATTATAATAATAATAATAATAATAATAAATAAATAAAGATTGTTTTCTTCTTTAATGATATGCTATGAGTTGTATGAGTTTGAACCCCACTGTACAGCTAAACTCTTACTTTAAAAAATGCTAATTTTACTAAGCAAGTAGCATTATTTGATGTACTATTGTAGTCATTCAATACATTTTAATGATATACTTTCCATATTGTACATTTCCCCTCTGTGGGACGAATAAAGGTATTCTGATTCTGAAATGATCAAATACATGTTATTTTCATTTTTTATTTCAAGAGAAACTTCCTTTTTGGCACTTCTAACCTGCAATATTTGTCTGCAAGTCTTCCTTTATCACTCAGGAGCCAGCTTTTCTCTTTATGGCCTGCAGATGTTCTTAATGTTTCCTGCCTTTCACATCACATCACATGCATACCTGCTTCCAATCCTGTCATCAACTCGTAAGTATATATACCACAGGCTGGTAAATATACGTATTACACCAACCCCTCATTGTTCTCTGATGGAGTAACCAAGCCTTAGCATTCCAGTGCCCTTGTTCCTGCCTGCTTATCCAGGTTCTGCGCCGTTATAGATAAACTATAAATAAATAAACAAGGCACAACCTGATTACTATTTGGCACAATATATTCCCTTATTTAATCACATTTACCCTATCCATCACTACCTTCTCAATGGAAATGGTCTCTAGGAAGTAACTTTTTTCCTGTGCCTTGTCCACTGATCAAGCACTTGCCTACTTCAAAGACACGCATCACTGACAGTAATGTAGGACAACTGAACAAACACAGTCATCGCCAACCCCGCAGTCCCTTTGCGGCCACACACACACACACACACACACACACACACACACACACACACACACACACACACACACACACACATAATGAACATAAATGGGTCCTATAGCAGAGGAAATGAGAGTGTGTTTGGGGTCCAGCGTGCTGTTAACATGGTAAACAGAGCTGGGGGTCACTGTGGGGTAATAGTTCTGTTTATCGGGGGGAACAAGCAGTTTGCCTATTGACATCTGTAATGAGATTAAGACAGATGGGGGGAGCGGTTTCAAAAGATAAAGCGAGTTGGAGGGGGGGGGGGGAAGCAAGGGAGGTTAATCTTGAAATACAGAGAAAAATCATTAGAGGATGATTTTAAAAGGCAAAAGAGGGTTAGTTGGATAAACGCTTCCTATTTCATTTACTTTGATGTGTCCTTTTTTCATTCTTACACTTTGATAGTCTTTTTGTGGGCATCTTGGCTTGTCCTAGCAGGAAAAACACAGGTGGAAAATTAATGATGACTGTATTACACAGAGGGGAGCCAGCATGCATCATACCAGATCCCTGGCACACCTTAATAGGAAGCAGCAATGTTTTAATGTTAGTGATTGTCAACATTTCTGCACACAAAAGAAAGCTTTCGATCCTTTAAAATGTAACCATTTTTTTTAGGGGTGTAACAAATGGTTCAAAGCTGCAATCCCCACACTTGTTTCAATGTTCTTTGTGCTACATTCATCCATGTTAGTATTATTCTGCATGTGTCAGATTGGTCAATGTTTAGCTTTTATTTATTTTTTTCACAAGTAGCAAAACACATTATATAGCTTCCATTGAGATATAAGCAGATAGAAACAAAAACAAAAAAATACTTTGTGTGCTAATCATAATGTTTCCCTAAATCTCCATATTGTTTCAAATGTATATATAATTATAGGGATGAAACCTGCTTGCAAATTGAAGGGTACTTCCGACCAAAAGAAAAATCAGTTTTGTGTTTTGCCTTTTCAGAAAGATCAATAAAAGTGAAGGCTAGTGGAACAGAAAGTAGCCCAAGGACTGTGCTCCTCTATTTTTCCATGTTCTGTCTTCAGGGCCTGTATACTGAGGTTGTGATTCAGGGGCAGACCCTCCATCTATGTAATTCAAGTCTTCTTGCACAGCACATCCACCCTGTGGTGGTCATAAAAGCTTTATAGAGTATTATATTGAAACATTTACAATGGAATGTGATCAACACAAACAGCCCACCTTGTTAAAGTGCAATTCATTAATAACTATGTAGTGTTATGCCAAGTCTAAATGAATTGTCTGTCATATTAATCGACGCCTCGTGAAGCTGCAGGACAAATATAACAATGGACAAAGTGTTATTGGGTTTGTGTAAAAAGAACAGGGATACTTATATAACTGGGCTTTACAAACAGATTGCTGTTGCCATGGTAAAGATGTAACTACACCTGAAATAGCAATTTTGCTTATAAAAAAACATGTTTTCTTGTCTCTACTTCCTTTTCCCTCTGCTTCATTTTTTTTGTGCATCTTTTCTACCTACCCCTATCTCTCTATTTCTGCCTGTACCGTAGTTATATGTTAATCTGTTGGAGGAGAAGTGCAAGGTGTGTTGGGTTTAATCATCCTGAGGGCTGGCTAGGTGGCTTCTGGAAGCTCATCTGCTGGGACTAATTGGAACAAAACGCTCCCTTGTTCTCTGAGAAAAAAGAGAGGGATAAAGAGAGTATCATGTCTGCAGCTGCAGGTAATTGGAGCAGCATCCTTAGATGAGCAAGAGACGGAAGTATCAGTGTGTGTCTCTGCATACGTGTGTTTGATGTGTTTTGCATGCACACATACACTCTTAGCATCGGATGAATGATGATAAAAAAAAATGGTTTGTGTCCATTGAGTGTGCATTTCTATCTGTGTATTTGTGTGTTGTCACCACACTGTGTGCAGCAGTGCATGTAGTTCTGTGACACATTACCAAGCTCATGGCTGGTAGAAGTGATTAAAGGAGAGGTGAGACTCTCCTCTCTTTATCCTTTTCTATAACTCCTTCACTGCCACTGTAACAACTGCAGCTTGTAATGCCACTCGAGTGTCACTTTCGCCTTTAGGACACTGCTAAGTGGATTCTGATGCAGTGAAACACAACATGGAGGCCAGTTCTCACCTTGCTAATGGAATCAGTGTATTGTGAAACACATTGAAGGGCAAATTATCCTAACCCCAAAGCTTACCAGGAATAAGTATTTGGTTTAACGCTGGTCTTAGATGAACATGGTGTTCAGCTCAGCAACATTACATTACATTGCATTTAGCGCTTTTATCCAAAGCGACTTACAATAAGTGCGTTCGACCAACAAAGTACAAACTTGAAGAAAACAGAATCATATAAGTACATCTAGGCCTGTCGCGATAATCGATAAATTGACTTATCGTACGATAAATAAAAATGGACTCGATAACTTTTCTGAGCTCGATAAATTGCCATTTACATAAAGATGTGACCAGCATTTTAGCCTGGAGAGCTGTGGCTGCCAGGCGCGCTGTGAGGGGCGGGGCTGACACACAGCCAGGTCAGGACACTCCGCTTGCACGTGCAGCAGCGTAGCAGCCAAATTAATAATATAGTGACAAGCGGGAGACAACGTGTGACTTACTCGCGGGGAATTTAAAGTGAAATGGAATTGGTTACAAAACCTAACGACACATCTCGATTCTCCGGTGTGGCAGTATTTTGGATTCAAACCAAATCAACGAGGCGAACCTACGGACTTGAATGAGCCGGGCGGTGTGTCGCATTGGTTTAAAAAAGGTAGCGACAAAAGCAGGCAATACCACGCATTTTAAACCACCTAAAACACAACCACCCCATTCCGTTTTTCCAGCTGGGAGCAAACAGGGCAGCTGGAGATGAAGAGCCCCCGCCCGACAATGCAAACATGTTGGGGTTCCTTGCTCGAAAACTTAGAAAAACAGATTTGGATATGGCCTGTTGAGACATCTGGGTCTTTGACAGTGGACTGTACACTTGACTGTTGTTTTAAGGAGGTTTTTTTTGCTTGT
>NW_011355690.1:0-32125 GCF_000735185.1 Notothenia coriiceps
AACACACTGTTATTTACTCAACAATAACACACAATTATCCTTGTTTTTATTTATTCGTTTAATTCTATAATCTTGGGCACCGGACACAGACGTAGACGGTAAACTGATTACCCAAGATCCTCAGCTTGAAGCACAGGATGTTTTAGCCGCAATGCATGTTGGGATATGGTGTTAATGCGATATGATATCTGAAAAAAAAATCAGTGTTTAGGATGGCCGAAGACACTACACTACCCATAATCCCCAGCTATCGTTTGGGACTACAGTCTCGTTGACGAACCCCGTGATTAATCTTCAAGCTCTGGGATTGGATGTTGGAGTGGCAGTGCGCCAAGGTTATGCCGAGCGTCAAACTCTTTGAAATGGAATGAAACCACGGCAGAATATTAAAAACTGGACTTGAACGCCCCCCCAGAACTACACATGCTGGCTATTGTGTTTCGCAACATGTTCTCTATGGCACGTCTCTACTGGGAATTGTAGTTTTAAAAGACGTTTTCGTTTTTCCCAAAATTAGAAGTTGACAGTATTAAACTGTGTGCAGCCCTGGAGGTTTAGGCGATAGGAAACCCATTGGTGTGTACACATTTAAAACATGTAATTACTAAATGGGTGAAAATCGCTTGTATCCATGGGCAGCATATATACCCACATGACAGCTCATTGTTACTACAATTCAGAGGTTAACCTGGTATTTTTACTCCACTACATTTATTTTAGTTACTTTGCAGATTCTGATTAATGATGTGAAACATAAACAACCCTTAAAGCAGACTTTAGTTACACCTGAGTAAAATTTAGGGAAGGTGATTGTCAAGTGCCAACAATCAGGAGAGATATTTGATAGTTGGTGCTTGAGAAGACTGAACATTTATCTGCAGATCTCTATAAAGTATATTCATTACTTGTTATTCTCTACTAATAGTTCATTAAAAACTGTATATAATTGCTATTTTGCACATCCCTTTCAAGATTTCAAGATTTTCTAAGGTTTATTGACATATCATATACTGTACACAACTACAGTGTAGTTATGCAATGAATGAAATACTTGGGTCGCAGGTTCCTCAACAGTGCATTAGAAGACATCTATCAATATGTTTGTATACCTCAACATTAAACTGTCAAATTCTGCACATTTCTTATTCTATCTACATACATAAGAGTATAATTAATGTGTATAATATCGGTTAAAATAAGTGCTTCAACATAGTTAACATTGCAGGAAAGCAATATGTTAGACGTTAAGTACTTTATCAGGCTTAATATTTATCTGTAGATAGATACCCCCAAAGCTTTTTTCTTACTTGAAAGAAGACCTTAACCTAAAGTATTCCTTAATGTGTTAATAAAGGTTAATTAGTTTGTCTGTTTTGCACATCCTCATATTAATTTCTTTGTACATCCGAAACTAAACTGTTTTATTGTAGAGATCACTTACAGTATCTTCTTGATTTTTTATATTCTATATTTCTATCATTGACTTTCTACTTTCCCCCTATGAAAGTATGTACTCTTAATATTTTTTTCATCAAATAAGATTATTCAACAAAAATAACATTATTCAACAAAATAATTCAATAACGTGCTTTAACCACTAGGCGGTGCACACAAGGTACACACAGCATACTAATAATAGCTTTGTATTATTAGTGTCGGACACTTTTGTATGTATAACATCTGAAGATATTTTGTTTTATTCATCTTTTTACATAATTTTACAGGATATTGCTATACTATTTCTCATGTTTTACTTCTACACATTAATATCTGATTTGTAAAACATCACAGACAGAAAGGTATATCCGTCATTTAATGGTAAGCTATTGAAATTGTGATTCCACAGATGTGTCTCCCATCACCCAAATCCCCTGGCTATTCTCTCAACTCAGTATTTACATTCTTATCAAAGAAAATCAGTAATATCTTTAAAAACGTGCATTGCGGCTTAAACATCCAATCATCAAGCTGAGGATCTTTCCTTCGTCTGTTTCCGGTATTGTTCCTGTAATGAAAGTTCACATTTATGCTACATTGAAGGGTGGAATTGACTACAAATCTTCAGAAAGATAATTTGCTTCAGATATAAAACATAGCAAATAAAGTATAAAAATATAAGTAATACAAAGATAAAACACTGGCATGTAATTTACGTTAGAATAAATAGAATGGTTTTCAATAATAGATGAGAGTAAAATCTACATCACGTTACAGCCCCGCCCACTTTTGGGGAAACCAACGCTGTCATTTGAATGGCGATCAAGCCTGAAGCCTCTGGCCGTTTCTCAATCGCGAGGATGCTGGCTTGGTAGTTGCGTACTTCCAAGTCACTTCCTTCAGAAACAAAGCAAGTCCAAGCCACGGCTTCAGAAAACGAAGAAGAATGGAACAGGCTAAAAAGTGTGCCACTCTCTCCAACGGTTTCAACATAAACTGTACCGAAAATAAATATATATATATCTAATTATGAACTTGCTTTACTTTCACGGAACACATTTTTGGTGATAACAAATGTAACAAAGTAACATATTTACCAACACATGTTCTACGCCACTACATACTTACATTTAAATGTGTGCTGCGTCGGTTCAGCCATTCTCCGCAAGGGATTTTGATATTGGTCCATGCGCAAAGCATTGTGGGGATTTTAAGGACGCAAAGTCTACCCATGTGCAGCCTCGAAATTTCCCCAAACCAAGAACGCAGCCTTGGTGGAATTCCAAGTATGCTGGACATTGGAACGGTCCTGCTGCGCCACTTGATGACGTAGCATCCTTGAAATATTGGCTTGGAAGCCAGTATCCTCGAGATTGAGAAACGGCCACAGACTCAAAAACAGTTTCTACCTCTGGGCCGTCAGGCTGCTTAACCACCACACTTAATGCAATAACCGTAACCAGTGGTGTAGTGGGGATATTTTTACTGGGGGGACGCCATTTTAATTAGGTCATCCCAAACAATGCCACACAAGTGCGCACGCGCGCAGTGCACTCACAAAACGGGCAGACAGGTTCACAGAAACTACCGGTATGCTTAGTCCTACTTTAGTTACTGTACTGCAAAAAGCAGACGGCGCTGCGCTCAACACACACACATACTCAAAACCATGGACACACTGGCACATAAGTTACATAAATAATGTATAGGCCTAAGTTGCATAAGCTACAGTATTGCAACTAAGCAGACAGCGCTGTCTCTCTCTGTGTGAGAGAAAACACCTTGCGTTTTGAAGACTGATAAATCCGAAATGGATGAACAAACTTTGCAGCCCAAAGTGTGACACACCCCCAGCTCGCCGCGGGGTCACGAGCGTGATGATGAATCATAATTTTTTAAGGAAATCGTTTTTATTTTGTATTATAATTACTGTGAAATGTATTATGTTTTTGTCATTATTACAACAAATACACACTTGCAACTGATAACACTATTATTTTATGTATTAGACTATTAAAAATAAGATCATGCTCCAAATAAGCGGGGTTACGGCGTACCCCCGCGTCCAACGCCCACTACACCACTGACCGTAACCATCTCCACACATATACACACTTTGAATGCACTTTAAAAATTATAAACTATTTTTATATCAATATTTTTAACTATTTATTCCCCCCGTATGATTGCTTATGTTGTCTGTCCTACTGCCGTGTTTTTAATGTTATGTAAGTCTAGTTTTTGCCCACTGGGACAGAGTTACACTCTGAATCTCGTTGTACTTTTTGTATAATGACAATAAAAGGCTTTAACTTTAACTTTAGTTAATCAACATTAAAAGTGTAACTTCTTAACCATCTGCTCATTATGTTAGGTCATGGATCCATCTTGCACAATTTGTGGGGGTTGGCAGATTTAATCATTATAAAACAGCCGATTAAGTCGGATAGGTCTTAGCTTTGTTTTATTGTCACACTAGGCTTCTCACTGTAAAAAAGACAAGACAAAAGACCAGCATCGCTGTGTATGAATGTCAAAAGACCCCTGGCTATATTTACCCAGATACTGCTATTATACATTTGTGATGCACTGAACAAGGTCTAGATGTTACATGTCCTCTTGTCAACAAAACGCTCTGCTGTCATATCATATTGTGTTGCTGTTCTGTAGCCTATTTATACCTGAGCTCATTTACTACAGCTCATTTTGCAAGCTGAAGAGAAATTCAACCTTGAATGGATCTAAAACCGACACTTGGACATAACATGCACATGTCCCCTTATATAATATAGAAAATAGTAGACATATTGGTGAATGGTAGATGGATATTGGCAGTAGAGGTATAGGGGCCTTTAATGTGACATACATGTATGAGGAAGAATTTGAAGCCAGTAAGGAGATAACAAAGGAAGAACTACATTTATGTGAAAACCATCATTACATTCATTGCCATTATCCTCCCAGTGTTTCATGATTTTGGAAAAGTGTGAAGAATGAATTACATTTGTGCTTTGTTAGCACAAGATTTTACTCTTAATCCGATCAGTTGTATCAGGAAGCCATTACTTATCAGGACTAAGTTCAGGTAAGGTTTTGAGGTGTTTGCAGTGATAAAGTGGCTTTGTAAAACTATTTCCGTGTGCGTCACAATGGTTTTTATTCTGGCAAGCTCGGCATGTCTCCGTGACATGAATGCTGAAATGTAAGCCAAGCTGTTTGATGTTATTCTTGCCTGTGATGATGGCCACTGCTGCACTTTGCTGCACTGGCAAATCTGCTTCAGTTGACATCCTCGCCCCACTTTCTTATCCTCTTTTCCTCTCCGCCTCCTATGCACCCCTTCCTCCCTTCCATCCCATCATTCTGCTTGGTCGCCTGGAAACCAGTCAGGGAGATTTCTAAGTAGGATGGAGACATGTTTGCTTTAGCCTGTCACAAGGAATTATGAATTACAATCAGTCATAGTTTTAGGTTCATTATTTGTGAGGAATGTGTAAGAAATGAATCAAACAGGCTCACATATTTTTTAGTGATCATTTTTATTGTTTTGTATCTCAAAGAATGGAACATCGGTCAATAGCATATCTAATTTGGTCTGCAACAGTCAAACCAATGCGTTCTCCCCAGAAGGCCAACATTACTTCTTCATAGGTTTGTTTTACTTATGAATCATATCAACACATGCACACACGTTATTCATGCAGCACATGCTATCTGACCAAACAAGATAACAAGATAACATGTGATGTCTTGTAACCTTGGATTATTGAATTGAGGGTATTCTTTTTCTAGAAATAAATGTGTCAGGAGTAGGACTCCTAAACTGTTAGAGGAGCAGACTTGACTCCTAAGTCAGGAGTCAAGTTTAACGATTTTATTAAAGGCCCTAAAAAGAAATAATAATAAGGCATACATTACATTCAATGTTTTTCAATGGCTGCAGATATTTCTTTAAGTGACGACACCCTTTTTACTCCTCTCATCAAAAATGTAATTGGAGGACCACCTATACAAGAAGGCCATGGTTGTAAAATATTGGAGAATCGACATTCCGTTGCTAATATTGGGCCCAAACTTTATGTTATATTTACTAATATTAAACGTATGTTTGTGTACCCAAGGCACATTTTGTTGTCATTAACTGAGTGATAAAAGGTCTTGAATACGAGTTAAACCAAGGGAAAAGAGCATGAAAGAGAAATAATACATTTGAAAAAGTAGCCATTTGATGCCTTAGATCCCATTAAGGTAGATGTTTTTAATTCTATTTGATTGACTTCAGTTGTTAGATTGACATCTGCTAAATACAAAATAACCATTTTTGTAATGTTTCCAAATGAAAGGGGGAAAAAATTGTCAAACCCATCTGCGCAGCCTTTTATTTATTCCATCCGTTTGAGTGATTCTCCTTTTGCGGATCAGATACTGTGACAGTCTTTGACTGAATTCTTGAAGACATGGTTTGTAGATAAGCTGCAGATAAGAAACGGGAGCCTGAAAATCCATACCAGATCATACTTTAAAATATAAAACCATTAGCTGCTTGACAGGTCAGAACATTTCATATCTGTCTCATTGTCTACAGACAACATGCTCCACTGAGAAGGATCTCTCAGCCTGAGGTTACAGCAGCTCCCTGGAGGAATATGTTTGCATTTGCTGCCATTTTTGTGCGTGGTGTGTCTGTGTATGTGTCTGTGTGTGTGTGTGTGTATTGCATGGTGTCATATATCAGAGCTTAGACAAAGAGGTGACATTCAGCCGAACCCCCCTGAGGAAATCCATCTCTTACGCACTGATGGGGGAGAGGAGGACACTCCTCCTTCCTCACACACACACACACACACACACACACACACACACACACACACACACACACACACACACACACACACACACACACACACACACACACACACACACACACACACATACACATACATACACATTTGAATACTTTATTTGGTTCCACAAATTATAATACATAGACAGGGAATCAAATATATCGGGGCTGAGCAGGCTACACAGCAGGGTACACAAGGGTACACATAGCACCTCCTTCTCCACACGGCTAAGCTCCCAATACTAGCTGAGACAGAACAATATACACACACACACACACACACACGATTCTGTTTCTCTTGATGTCTCCCCTTTCTCCGCCCTCCTTGACCTCTCTGAACCATTCAATGACTCTCACCCTCTCATTCACTTCTTATTTTCCTGTCTCCTGATACCTCTCTGTCTCTGATCCTTGTCTCTGTCCCTCCGTCCTGCATCCCCTTTCTCACAGTTGCTTTTCTGTCTGTGTTTTATTTGCTGTCTCGCTCCCTCTCAGTCTTTTCTCTGGGTGCAGGGCTGCAGAATAATCCCCTGTGTGATTTCCGTCTTTTGTCTTTTGTCTTGGCTTTGACATTGCTGCCCTCATCCATCGTGACTCTCCACTTTTTTCCAAAGTGGCCAACACGTCAGTTAATTCTGCCAAAGCAAAGACAATAGTTTTCACGGCAGATATAAAATATCAAAAGGACCATAAAAAAACATAGATATGCTTGTTGTTAATGCTTTATAATGGTTGCTAAGCTTAAGGTATTGTGGCTGTGCAAAAAGTATGTTAAGCATAACAAGTCAGGAATGATGTGATGATGCGCTGTTTTCTTCTTAAATATAGCCACCTTCCAAGCCTACATTGTACTTATTTAATGCTAAAACTGTCTGGAGTATCATTTAAGTCCTGAAAGTCTAGAATGAGTCTCAAACTACAGCTGACCTCTCAGAATTACATACTCCTTCCTCCTTTAAAAGACTGACTATCCACATGAGGACATGTGTGATGTGATGATGGTGTTCTCGTTTTTCAATGCGTCAGTTAATCACAAGATCTACTTTCAGTAATCGGCCCCCAGCGGCAGCCTCTCCAGGCCAGTGTGTGTTTGTGTGTGCTTATGAATGACGGAGGGAGCTCTCTCCTCAAAGGTCGAGTCATCAGGTCACTTCATACAGTTGTTGAAGCTCAGGCTTGGCACAAAATAGAGGATCATATTGTAGAACAAAGACAGAAATCCATGTTTGTTTGTTCATGTGACAGGTGAAGAACAGAACAATTAGCAGGAAAAAAATATTATGCATTTTTCAAAAATGATTGTATGCTTGCTTAATATACAAACATCCATCTTTATCATCAGACGCAAGTTATTTAATTGGACCTTTGTTGCACTGTGTGATTTGCATTGTATTGTAGGCAAAAACAATTGTTGGAAGTAACATTATGTTCATATATTTAATACTTAACAGATGAAAGCAAGACAGTTGAAAATGTATGGACACTGAGTGCTTTTTTCTCCCATGCTCCTTCAGGTGATCGAGTCTCTGGGCATCATGATCTACAAGGCTCTGGATTACGGGCTGAAGGAGAACGAGGAGAGGGAGCTCAGCCCTCCTCTGGAGCAGCTCATCGACCTCATGACCAACATGGCCGAGGCCGAGAGGGACGCCTGCCCCGACGAGGGCTACGAGGCAACAGAGGAAGAGGATGAGCCCGAGGATGATCCTGACAACATCTGCAGCGTCCACGGCTACAGAGATATCCTCAAGGTATGTACACAGTAGCTGAGTGAGTGACTGCTGGTATCTATTCTGTTGTTCAGCTATTGTTGGCTATTTACATTATACTAACGCTAACTACCAGGATGTTTTGACTGACTGCAAACAAATCCTTGTTGCTATTGCTGGAGATGTAAAACACGTACTTTTTCTGTTTAAGACAGATATTGCATTGGAATAGTTTTCGCATTTAAAGCTGCACGTTTAAAGTAACACATTATGAAAAAACTATGCTTTATGTTCAATCTGTGGCTAAATGTGTCACCTAAGCGTAAAAATGAATCCCAATGCTTTCATTTGCACAACATTCCCTGCAAAGCTAATTGAAGTTAAGCATTAACCCGGAGTGGTTAGGGTCAGGATAGTCCATTGGTCAGTACATAGGCCATGAACAAATCAGGTTACCGGTAAATTGTGCAAGCATTGATGACTGGACAATACTAGCACTTCAATCCATGCAGGGGCAGGTGTAATCATGATATCAGGGAGATTCAAAATAAGGTATCACCAAACCCAGCTTTCCATACTATTTTAGCATGTTTAAGCTCCTTGTTGTGTTTTTTAAAGCCTGCAACAATTCAGTTTTGTATCAGTCTACCCAGTCTCATCTGTTGTTGGCAGCATGCAGCTGCCTCAACTGAAAGAGCACTGCTACCTGCCGAGCACCAAACGGCTAAAAGCTAGATAACAATTCTGGCGAGCAGAGCAGTTTGGATCCAAGGGCAGGACACAGGATATCTTTTAATAGTCATTCATCCACCAGAACAGAGCAGAGTGAGGCTAACAAAACAGTCACACACACATCACACAGTTCACATCACACAATTATTTTCTAAATAAAACAGGAATCACAGACAGATCGTGACAGGGACTTGTACGTGAACATAGTAAACAAAGTAGCAGCTAAAGGGCCAGATACTCTTTTTTTTGTTGTTGTTGGAGACCTAACTATAGCAAAAAGGCGAGTGAATACAGTGTTGGGTTGCCAGACGAATGACTATTTTTTGCTTTTTTTAATCCACTTTATAAATCCATACCATAGCTAATCTGAAATGTGCATTATTTTAGCTTGTTGGAATATTCCCCCCATTTACCAACCATTTCCTTGTTGTAAATTAAAGGACTAATCCAACAGTTGGAAGTAAATAATGCTGTAGAGGAAGTACAGAAGTATTTTCAGCAAAATGTCATTGTTAATTAATTACATTTCAGATATAGATTAAGCACAATTGATACTTTAGGGTGGTATATATCATTTAAAGTGAACTTCTATATACTGATGGGTAGTTATTATATGATAATGCCTATTATATTTGTGTTTTTATGTTTCAGACAAAAATAACAGTTAAATCTGTTGAAGTAAGAACTATTATAGAAATTAGAATCGGTGGAGATAAAGTATAAAGTAACTTAAAAAGGAAAAACATTAATAGACTAAACATATTCACTGATGAATTCCTGGTACAGATCCTATCAGCGAGGGTAACTGATTTTCAGGAAAACATTTGAGTGTGAAAATGAAAATGTTAAACATGGCTCTGAGCACTGAGATTAGAATCACAGTGCAGTCTGGCTGCCAGCCTCCTCCATGCTGGGAGTCATGTATCACTGTTGTCCAACGAAAACACACCTCACATCGCCACACACACACACACACACACACACACACACACACACACACACACACACACACACACACACACACACACACACACACCACACACACACACAGTGATCTACGAGGTATCTCAGCAGTGTGACAGTCTGGCTGGCCTGATGGCTAGCTAGCTGTCAGTTCCAATTGTTGTCTCTGTGTTTTCACCCTATGACCGTCCCTCTGTGTGCTCCCTCAGTGTACCCTTTGTCCTGACCAGATATGCTGTAAAAAAAACACATTGGATACAGCATCAATTTTTCACCCACTTGTGATGAGGATATAGGATACACTTTCTGCAGAGACGGCTGTCTGGATGCAAAGAGCATGCCGAGCATTGGCCATGGGTACATTCTGTTCTGAGTGACATTAGAGGACGTATTCTGTCATCACGGCTGCTTTTAGTGCCCTGTCAATTGTGTTCTGCAGTCAATAACAGTTGTTTACAAACGTCTGTTTTTGCGGTATTTCGTTTTTTTGCAGGGTCCCTGAGAACCATTAGCAAGGCTAAACACAGTTTGACAGTGGTAAAGGAAGTATTGAGATTCTTTAGTTTAGTCAAAGTAGCCCTGTGGGAAAATAATCCACTACAAGTAAAGTAAAAGAATGAAACTGTATTCAGCTAAATGTACTTAGAGTATGAAAAATAATAAACAATATCATATTCTAGCAGTGCAGAGGAGTCATGGAAAAATTCTGACGTAGTCCGAAGTAAATAAAAACAGTTACATTAAATGATTTGTTTTGCTTAAGTCTGAACACTGGGAGCAATCAAGAAGACACTGATAACAAGAATTGCTCCTTAATTGAGGTTGCATCCAGGATTTGGGCCCGCAGTATTAATCAGGGCTGAATACAACATTTTAATTGTTTTATTATTATGTTTATGGTTTTTATTTTTAGGGCTCTGTCCTAATATTTATTTTTGTTTTAAACTATGTTGAAAGATTAGTTTAATATCATTTATTTATTTTGCTATGAAATTCTGAATGAAAGGCTGCCCAGAGACGTATGTCTGCCGCCGGGTCTGGGTTGCTGCGATGCAGAACAATGGGTAGAGCTGCAACAATGACTCTATAAATGAGTTGATTGATATTAATGCTCGCCGTCTCTGTTTTCAGCATATTGCATTTGAATATTTGCTAGTTTCTTTATGATTGCAATCTGGTTTGAAGCTGCTGGTTGAAAAAAGCTAAATAATAGAAAGCTAAAACGTTCAACATTTTTGTGACATTTGATGGACCCTTTCATGATTGGATTTACAGAAAACAAATTGAACAGATGGATAAATAAGTTAGTTGCAGGCAGCTCAAATGTAGTTCCCTTTGTCTTATTACTTCTCCTAGGCAACCGTGTTTCTGGAGGGGAGAGACTCAGTTGACCAACAGCTGTTCTGATTAGCATTGTTAGCTAACAAGCCACGATTCAAATGACCCTCATAATTTAGGAATAACACAGATAATGTTGACCAAGAATAAACGATTGCTTTACATAACCTGAATGTGCTTTACTAAGTTTCTTCATTGATATATCAAAATAACATGGATATTGATCAGCTCATGGGTTTACAAAAATAAAATAAGTTGCACTTAATGCTTTCTCCTTGATCCCTGTTGTGTTTATGATAAATAAACTATGTACTACAAACAGTTTTTTCTCTCTTCCAGCTGTGCACATCCCACCTCCCCAGTCTGTCGGACGTCCCCGGTCACTACCAGGCCGTGTGCCGGGCTCTCTACACAGAAACCAGGGAGCTGGGTACTTTCCTGGAGAAGATCAGAAGTGCCAAAGAGGTGGGTTCTTATCTTTATCATCTTGGTATGATGAATGCATATGCCTTTGCTTTTTCAAGTCTTATTTAAAAACACAGCGTGAACCCACTGCACAGGGAACTCCCCTCTAATGAAAGGTCACAGATGATCACTGACCTTTACATGAGGCACAGAGCAGCAAGGCACCGCTTTAGAAGATTTAGCACTGCGACCTTACTGTACTGTACATGCGACCCACCCCAGCAATCAACATGACTCTGTGGTTGAGTATTGTGGAGCTGTAGTGCCTATAGTTCATAGTCACATTTTGTATTTGTATTTATTTATTTAAGAGGAGACATAAAGGCTATTTTCATCTGCAGTCCCTGGAATGGCATATTATCACAAAAGCACATTAATTTAAGCACATATGCACCATCAAAAGCACAAAAATACAAACCCATAAATACACTAAAGACTTAAAAGACATACATTAAAATGAATAGGCACAGACTATTAGGAAAATCAGTTTATGACAGCATGTTTGATTGTCCAGTAACCGTTGTTTTACATACATAAAGAGTTGAGAGATGAAAAGACATACCAATGTCTATTGAGGGTTCCATTACACCATGCTTTATTAAAAAGAGGAATATTTCTAAAAACACTTGATTAAAACATATTCTCATGTGTAGTATCTTTGCGATTCTGGTAATGCAAACCAAAGTGAACATTAATATTGAACTTTTATCCTTTAACAGCCAGTCTTACGTTATATGAAGTCAGTTTTTCCCTCTGCTTTTGTGTAGTGACGTTCAAATAAGAAAACCATCGGAGCATAAAAGGCATATCTGAGTGATCTAGCATGCCTGACCTGTTTCAATAATAATCCATCATTTCAGAGAGGAAGGGATGGAGTGTAGCATGACATAGGCATGGACACACAGAGACATGCAGTCAGCGGTCACACAGCTGTGTGTGTGACAGGGCGGAGGCGCTCAGCTGATTCACAGACGCATCCGCCGTGGTAATGACTGTGAATAAAGAGATGAATGGACACGTCAGTGCACAGCCTATATACCTCGAGCTATGACATAACACACAATACCTCTGACTCAAAGCTTATACTCAGCATTCCTATGCATCACTCAATGCTTATATTGTGTAAGAACAAGGGGGCGAAAGCAAATGGGTTTTAGATTGCTTAATAACCCATAAATAAAACATCTTTATTACAATAATCCTTGGGTCCTTCAAATCCAGCCTAATTTGCAACATTAAGGCCACTTGAATATATACATAAATAGTTCCATCAAATACAACTAAGTGTAACAGCATAGAAACATAGTTCTATTTGTGTTTTAGGAATCAAAACATTTTATAAAAGTTAAGATTGATGGTGTATATTAGAAGTTCCATTCAGTTATTAAGGTATTTACTTGAGAACATGATATAACAAGGACCAATTCACCACTGGAAGTACGGTCGTCTTTTAGTTAGAAGGTTTTGGGTTCGATCCCAGCCCCTGCAGTCGGGGGCTACATCCATGTCGATGTATCCTTGGGCAGGATACTTAAGTTGCTCCCGATGCCATTGCCCAGGGTGTGTGTGCTTCCTCGAGCAAGTGACACACTGCTCTGTATGAATGGGGTTTGATTGAAATGCAAAGCGCTTTGAGGGGTCGTAAAGACTGGATAAACCGCTATATCAATACAGTCCATTTAACACTTCATATTATTTTCACAGCTTTGTTTTTTAACAAGCAGACATAACACATTACCTCTATAGATTTTGCAAAGACCCTTAAAACATTATTACATTCTGGAAATGGGTTTTCGTGGTGCTACAGATGTCACAGTAAATCAATCAAATAGACATTTTATTCAACATTAAATATCAGTTAACTTGTGTTGTTCATTTCTGATCTAATGGAGGCCCCTTCAAGATAACAGGAAAACATTTAACATTTAAAAAAAGAATTTTGGCCGAATGTATTTTCATTCACTTTCTGGTTACTTGTTTGATTCGCCATTCTGTTTTTAAACATTCTAGTCTTCACTGTGAGTTTCATGGTCCCCTAACACATATATGCTGTTTGAGAGGATTTACCAAACCGGCAAAAGTCAAAATTGAAGTAAATGGACTACTTCTCTGTAAATGTTTGCTGTTTTTGGCATAAAAGTGCGCAAACTTGACTAGGACAGAGAATACCAGCTATCAGCATCATTGATACTGATACACACTCACTGTCATGTCACAAAAGTCGGGTGCACTGTCTGTTAGTGGAAGACAGGCCGTGCTCTCACACCTGTGGGCAGCCAGGAGGAAATGGGTCACTGTGTTTGATGTTCATATCCGACATAGATGACAATATCTGGAGACATGCTGACTCTCATTCAGCATTTGTTCAGCTTCACACAGCTAATTCCCAGAGAGGCATGACTCAAATAATAATGTTTGCATCTCCTTTTGTAGTAATAGGAGGCTCTGTGTTGTAATGTGTTTCCAACTTGTGCACATACCTCAGAGGATTAATGCTGCTTCAGTGTATTATTGGTATGCTGTCTGTTATGGGTCATGAGTCCATATTAAAGCCGGGGCCTGCAAGTGACATTGATGCTGGTCCTTTTATTAATTCCTCAACTTGTTCATTATGATAAAATGCATTTTGGGCATTGTTTCTCCTCAGGAGCTTGGCTGCGAGTTGGAACATTTCCCGTCAGGAGTGCTGTGTGTGTGTGTGTGTGTGTGTGTGTGTGTGTGTGTGTGTGTGTGTGTGTGTGTGTGTGTGTGTGTGTGTGTGTTGTGTGTGTGTGCGTGTGTTTGCGTGTGTGTGTGTGTGCGTGTGTGCGTGTGCGTGCTCTCACAGACAGAGAGTGAGACCAAACAGTAGTATGGCCTGCAGGAGTTAATGGTAACACTGTCACATTGAATAAGTTGGTGTGTGTGTGTGTGTGTGTGTGTGTGTGTGTGTGTGTGTGTGTGTGTGTGTGTGTGTGTGTGTGTGTGTGTGTGTGTGTGTGTGTGTGTGTGTGTGTGTGGTGTGTGTGTGTGTGTGTGTGTGTGTGTGTGTGTGTGTGTGTGTGTGTGTGTGTGTGTGTGTGTTCCACCTCAGGGTGCCATGCACTACTGCTGCTGCCCTTTTTAGTGTTCGTAATGTATCAGAATAAATAGAGGGTATCTGGTTGGTTACATAACTCTCTGTTAGGAGAGAGGACTTATTTCAGTCTGAGAAAGAAAGTAAAGAAGTCATGTTTTGACTCCCCTGACTTTAACTCTAGCATATTGGATATATTGCCATAGGTCCAAACAATTCATATCTCCACAGTATTTATTGTAATCTTTTGTTGATTCAGACTTTTTATAAAGCACCATCGTAAGCTCAACATTTCAATGTATGCAATACTTTGGTTTATGAACGAATAATCTTCACAGCCAATCATATTCCCCTCAACATCAGCTGTACTAAATGTTTAGTGCTAATTTAGATTGGAAATACTCGCACCATAACATGCCAAGATAAAACGGTTAACATGGTAAATGCTAAACCTGTTAAACATCAGAATGCAACTGTTGTCATTACAAGCATGTTAGAATACTGAAGTTAGTATTTCGCTAAATACAGTTTCAAAGAGCACTTAGCATGGCGGAAGAAACAGTACCTGTGTATATGTCAAGTCAATTACCCAGTTTGCATAGTGCTTATTTTTTGTTTAATGTCTAATATTAAAGACAAGATACAAAAAATGCAATAAACACAAGGAAGAAATCATAAAATGCCAGTCAACAATAAGCTTATCTCGCTGTACTTCAGTGTCTTGATCAATATTGAAGTGTAAACTGTTGTTGAGCCTCATGGTGAACTGGCGAGTGTGATGCAAGGTCATTTAGACCAATGTTAGCGTTTGTGTGTATGAGTGTGTGTGCGTGGATGCATCATGTGATTGTTTGTCTTTTTATTTATGCCTTCATCGGTGCATGCATTCACAGTCTGTTATTCCAGTGTTTATCTGAAATGCTAGCGGTTTGACTGTGTGTGCGTTCGAGGGCCCAGGAGTAAGATGGGTGATGTTCAGCCCCTCCCCCACGTCCCAGTCTTTAAGCAGAGCTGTAGATTCATGTGTCATGGCTGCAAAGAGCAGCCATTTCTTTTTTTCTTTACTTGCTTGTAAAGCATCTTCGAAGCCAGGAAAAGTGATAAATAACATGTATTATTAAAAGATGCTTTGTCTCTCAACAAAGACGCCTCCTGCTGCTCAATTGGTGGTGTTTCACAGAAACCACTCTGGCTCCTATTTGCTCGTGGATAAGTGCTTCTTGTCAGCTTTTGAGCGCTAAAAACGAATAACAACCAGAGCAAAAATTATTGACAAGGAAAAATATGGTTCTAGATGCTATTGGTAATTGCTCTAATTATTAATTTTGTCCACACGAGAGTTGCTTTGCATGTTTGAATTATAATGCTGTCCCCGTCAAGTGAAGAGAACACTGTCTAATCCAACCTTTTGAAATGGAGATATGTGGCTTTGATCTGATTTCAACACGCACCACTCATACCACTGTGTATGCATTGTGGGCATACAGAGTTATGATGCCGCAAAATGCATTATGTTGTGAGTGATATTATATAGCTGTTACATGGAGCCTGCAGTCCGGTCAAGGCAGCTGTTCTCCTAGCAGGATGATGGTGAATTGTGATTTCCCCGGTGGGATGGGGTCTTATGCTGCTGTCGGCTGGGCAGACTCCTTGTGATTGTCTTATCAGTATCTCGCTTCATGTATTAACCAGAGGGATATAGTTTAGGTCTGCCTTTATCTTTAAATTCACAACACAATTTTTGTTACATTTAATTTCCTTCTCTTCATTGCTCTAGTGCAGGGGTTCCCAAAGTGGGGGTCGCGAGATGATTACAAAATAAAAATGGAAAAGTAAAAAAATAAAAATTATTTAAAAAAAATCTCCCCCCCCCCCATCGACAGGGGGTCGCCAGTCTCTGGCACTGTTATTTTGGGGGTCGCGGGCTTTGGGAAAAGTTTGGGAACCCCTGCTCTAGTGCAATTCAAGTTAGTAGCTATTAAAGGCATAAAAAGACAGACATTTATAATTCTTTCTTTAATAGAAATGTTTCTTCTGCCCATAAAGTGTCCAAACAAGGCTTGTCTGTATAAGCGCATTTTTAAAACATAGTCATTGTCCATGCCGGTTTCAGTTGGATTATTTGTCACAGTTGCTCCGATCAGATCGGTCTCCTCCATTTTGTAGATTATTTACGTCTTTTGAATCCACATAAACACATCGGCAAAATCCGGTTTACTTTGAGCATGTGTTTTAAACAGTTTAATTCCTTTGTGAATTGTTCCCACTTGCGCCGTCCTTTAATTTCTTCATACAGCGGGCATCCAAATGAATTAATCCTGAGTCCAATAACCATCAAAGTCACTCCAATAGTGCTCCTTAATTACGCTTTCGTCCTCCTTTAACAAAATGCTTCACATTCATCTAGTTTGTGACAGTAGTTGTAGCATTTTTGAGACTTTTAAACTTGAATTACCGCTGTTGCTTGCTTTCTGTTAAGCGTTAGGGATTCTGTCAGGTTCGTGTTATTTTTCTTCTGAATATGTGATGAAGTTTCTCTTTGTTTTAAGGCTAATATCACTGTTTAAGTCTAGAACATGCTAGCAGCTCTGTGAGGCTGTTGTGATTATTGTACAAACACAGCTAGCTAACTAGCTAAACAAATAAAGAATTGTAAGACATATTAAATCCCCAAATTCCTAAAAACTAGTGGATAGTGAGAGAGTGGTTGTGTCATTACTAACCATAGACTGTATATTTACAGTGCCAGCATGCACACTACCAAGACTCTGAAATGTAATCAACTAAATGAAATTCAGTCTATAGCTATGCTATCAGTTTATAACAAATAAAACGTCACCATTTAATTTATGGACAACCAGTTTGTCTATTAACATATTGTTTTTTAGGGGGACAAGTGACCATATTTGGACAAGAGGGTGGAGCTTGGGAAGACCAGGCTTATTGGGGCGGGGTACTGTTAGCATAGCAAACGTTAGCTTGCTTAGCAAAGTTTGCAATGCTAATTTGACTAGCAAAAAACATGCTCAAAACAAAATGTTTTCACTGGAAGAAATTAACAATTCCTTCACTACAACTGAAAAATGAGCAATACGGTGGAAGTGACCTGGCCTAAAGCATAACCTTTCTTTTTTGTCTATTTTCTGTTAAGGGAAACATAATTTACAAAACAAATATCATTCTGTTTTGAAGAATACTTGAAACTAGCGATTGCAACAATGTCATGGCTATCCATCCAATAGTTGTTAACATTTTTCCCTTTGGTCCAAATGACTGCCATCTGAAATCCGCCATCCCTTAGGCAACACCACTAGCATGGCTAAAGATTCAAACAGTTAGTGTTCTTATTTCATATTCATACTCTCCCTCTCTTTCCAACAGAACCTCCGTAAAATGGAGGAAGGGTCATCAGAGGGGCCTGGCAAAGACCTGGATGAACTACAGACAGATGACTGGGTAAGCAACTAGACTCCTGACCTCTGACATCCAGCTGGGACTTTTCTTAGGTTTCATATTAAAGATTCTCCATAACTGCATGAACACATAAATAAATCTGTATGAATGGATTTTACACCTTGATGAACCCTCCTTACTTTGTGTGCACAAGGTCAGAGCTGTTGTCCAAATAAAGTCATAGTCAAATGGTTATGGTATTATATAGTTCACAATTCCCATGCTGCCCTTTGTTCCCTCCGTCAGGCTCGGTTCTGGGTTCAGGTGATGAGGGGCCTGCGTGAAGGAGTCAAGCTGAAGAAGGTGCAGGATCGTCAGTATAACCCCCTGCCCATCGAGTTCCAGCTCACCCCCTATGAGATGCTAATGAACGACATTAAGTCCAAACGCTACAACCTGCGCAAAGTCATGGTCAGTGTCCAGATTCCACCACAAATAGAAATCGCTGCCACATTCAAGCACACCTCCAGCTTGCTGTACTTCTGTTGTACCACTGTTCCAGTCCTATGGGAAATTGCTTGGAAAAATTACTTACAACACTGTTGCATAACAACTGTGGGATGGGGGGATGCTCTTTAGTGCTTGACTTATATTTATTTGGGGATATAATGGGGGCAGGCACTTTCATTTGTCACCTTTGAGGCTTCCATATTCCACCTCCAGTTGCTTGGCAGGTTAACACTCATAAAATGCTGCCAAAAGCACTCACTATTGACAAAACCCCAAGGAAAATAGTGCCAGAGGCAACAATAAGCTATTTGGCATTGCTGAAAATACGGAAGCAACAAAACTGTTTATATCTCAATTGGTTATTTAACAAAACAAATAATTGAAGTTGATAGTATGAGTCCAGATTTTTCTACAAAGTACTGTGACTGTTTGTACCTTTCTCGTATAGTATATTTCATCCTTTGCTGTTCTTTCAGCTACATGGAGACATCCCACCCAGGTTAAAGAAAAGCGCTCATGAAGTCATCCTGGAGTTCATCAGGTCCAGACCACCCCTCAACCCTGTAAGTTTAACTGAAGAGCATTGACTCAAATATCACAACCACTCCTTACAGCCTCAGAAATACCGCAGGTTCTTCCTTCCTGCAGCGGTCAGGCTGTATAACCATCACGGCCCCTGGTAGACCCCCACACACATATAAACATAAATACCGTAAATAGCTGTGCAATATATACTTCCACTTTTAATACTTTCACCTGGCTGCTATCTCAAAACTGTCCTGGTACTGGATGTGTATTTTGTACTTGGTAAATTGTAAATTATGTAATTTCTACTTTTATTTTACATATTATATTAATCTATCTTTGCACTCTTCACTTGCTGTAACAATGTACATCTTCCTCTGTGGGACGAAGAAAGGTATTCTGATTCTGAAAACATTCAGCCAGAACCGAGGTTTCCAATCTTTGACTGGCTGACCCCTTCTAAGATCATATGAGCATCAGTTGTGACCAGTTCAACCAAATAATGTTTTGCCTTCTTGAACACAATTCAGAGGATCAAAGAGGTTAAATTATCAAGTAATTGGCAAGAAAATAATATGATTGGTCCTAAAGTTTGTTTACTGCAGTCTCATTCTGTAAATCATCTCGCACCCTGTTTTTGTGGTTCCCGACCTTATGCTGGTGAGATAGATACAACAATATTTCACCAAACTTGTAAATGTATGTTGTGTAAAGGTTCAGACGCACAGTTACCAAAATCTAATGGAGAACACCGCTACTTCCTTGGGTGTTTCCCAAGAATCCCAGCCTTACATGGCCACTATGAGCTATTTGGCATTGCTGATCATTTTGCAGAAACAGATACATAGATTATCATTTGATTGTTGAAAGAACGTATTTTGGAGACAGTTTTGGATATTAAAAATCTGGTTTAAAATCGTTGCTGATTCAGTCTTCACATCATTATTAATTAAACAACTTTAACATTTGGAAAAAACAAGACATTCAAAGCAGTCATGCTAGGATATTATTTTGTATTTCTTAATTCTACAGCTTTTACTTTCTCATCAGACTCAGACACCAAGAGTTTAAAATAACATGTTTATTTGAAAAGCTATACAAAGTTTGTGTATTTCAACAGGATATACCTTATTTTGTGACTTGTTTCCCCAACCCCTAAAATGGTGTTGGCGAGTCCAAAGTTATTGCAACCCAAAAAGCCACATTGCCAAATTTAGTGTATAGGATATGTTAAAATAAACAGAAATGTCCTTGTTAAATATTATATTGACCACAGTAAGAAAACATTTTGTAGACTCTAATTTATTGGAATTACATTCAAACATAGGTTACAGCATTTCTATAAAACCATCATATGTAAATTGTAATTATTCTGTATTAAAAAAGAGTATGTTAATAACTAGTCCAGCCTCTTTAAAAAATGTATGCTGTAGCTTCCAAATGACAGTTTCACTGCACTGTGAACTCAGTAAAATGCTTCTCTCATCAGATCTCTGTTGATATTAATCTCGCTGCAGATCTAGCAGGCGCAGTTTCAGCAGGGCACTCGACCCTATAGAATAAGATGAACAATCAGTCACAGGAGGGATGAGGAGGTGGTGATGAAACGGCGTTCTGGCTAGAACCCTGTTTGTTGGTTGTCAGTTTTTGTTCTCCACTCTACTTACTCCCTGTCGCTGTCTATATTTAACCCATCATCAACCTGCACTAGGTGTCGGCTCGCAAGCTGAAGCCGCTGACTCAGCTTCCTCCAACCCTGCATGAGAAGATCCTATCGGAAATCAAGTCAGAGAGGAAACTCAGACCTGTGTCGCCTGGCGAGATGCGCAGGGGCAGGCTGGGTAAGGAAAATGTCTTCGTCCTCCTCATGTTACACACACACTGTCACTGTCATGCACATGCAAAACATACTTCACTCTGAAAAGCCATTTTTAATCTGAAGTATGGAGCTGATGCTTTCACCTGCTGGGATGAATCCAGATGAGAAATGAGTAGCGTTGTGTTACTACACTTTTATCATTTGTCCCGCTGCTCTTTGCTTTTTTAGCTAATGCTGCTTAACTTTTTATCTTTCTGTTGCAACTAACAATTATTATTATTTTGTTGATAACTACACTGTTTGCATTATATTTGAAGTTTACTACTATATTTTGGAATATTAATGCTAACTGTCTGCAATTCCTTGATTACTAACAAGCCACTTCTGTTTTTGAATGTCTGTAATCTCTCACCATTGGCTATGGCTTATATTTGAAATCCTATTATCTCCCGTCATGATGTTATACTTCAGTGATCTAAAACTTGACAATTAGCGTGGTATAACCCTGCATGTCTGCCAAGCATATTTAGTATATCACAGTAAGTCTTACCTTAGTATACTTCCTGATAACAAGAAATGACTGTGCAATGCCATTACTGTTTCTCGTTGCAGTAATTCGGCCACTTAGCATGTCTTTCAGTTTTGATGCGTCAGGTAAAGTCTACCTCGCTGCTTATCTGCCTTTTTCTGTTTACCTTCTTGTTGTGGCTGCTCATCTGCTCTCCCAGCTCACACACACACACACACACACACACACACACACACACACACACACACACACACACACACACACACACACACACGCACACACACACACACACACACACATCACACATGCATCAGCACACTGTACACACATCGCACACACTGCATCAACACACACATTTCATGTCATGCTTCAGTGTTTGGTGATGGTCGGCTGTGATCTGTGGGGGGGGAACATGGTGATGTGGGACGCTGGTCAGTAGGAGGACACTGATAAGAAAAAACTGATGTGTGATACGTATGTAGGTATTCTATTATTTATTTGCCTACTTTAATTTAGTCTTTTTTGGAAAAGTTTGAAAAATGGTACGATTAAAAATGTTTTAGATAATTAAAATAAAAACGGATCTTCTTCTCTAATCGGCAGTAGAATACTGTAAGCACAAACTTGCTTTAACCTCATTGCATCTCATTGCTTTCCTCCTTTTTGAATCTCCTTACCTTGCTAAAAAAACTCCATAGTTGACAGTTATTTTGTTGGCAACATGGACTGTGTTCATTACATGTACACTTCGCAGTGCCTGTACATCTTGTCACAAGATGGAACCCCTGACCTCCCATCAGCATCTGACTGAAGGGAAGGGACAGATTAAACTCAGCGCGCTGATTGGGACAGATCACACGGTCTCAGACAGATTGCTATATCTAAAGGGCTTTTCTGTTCTTGGTGCTATCTGTTTACAGGCTGAATTAATGACCAGTGACAGTTCAAATGATGTAACATAATCCGGCTGAGTTTTACATTCAATTTTATGTTTTTTTTTAAGAATGGTGCAATGACATTGCCTCAGTGCAGGTAAAAGTTTAGCTGGAAGGCATCGTTGTGGTTTTATAATCCTACTCAATTATCATAATGTCTTATAAGTGCAGCTCATACAGTCTGTTTTATCTACAGCTCCTGTCAAACAAATATACAGGACTAGGAAGGAGAAAAGTGTCACCTTAGCCCAGTGTGTCATCTGTGAAATATACTGCCGTAATGTGCATCTTACATAAGTGTGCAGCCAGCTATCTAATCAAGGGATTGATATGAGCAGCTGCCAGAGTTACCGCCACATCTGTGTCTCCCAGAATTATCAACGTCATACAAAAGAGTCTTTCATAGAGGTGACTCTGCAGAATTGAATCAGGGTGCTGCCTCACGCTCTGCACAGCACCGGTCTCCCTGTAGAGACCGGTGACATTAAATGCACGTGACCGACTTAATGAGACAATTTTGATTGAGGCGATAAGAAAATACTGCTGACACAGGCTAATCACAATAATGCTGTGCTCCACTCTGCCAGTGTCTCTCATCACAGCACAGGCTTTATCACTTCTGCATACTCATTCATGCTGTCCGAAAACGTCTGTGTGTACGGACTTCCCTCTGTGATGGATCATTCTCACACAGAGTGAGCCGTGTGGTTTTTCACTCTGCTCGATATGTTATGGCTAATGGTACATACCCATTGACACTTTAATGGACATGATTAAGGTTTTAATCAGGAACAAGAAAATAACGTTTCAAGGAGAAATCCATTTCACAGGATATAGATTCCACTTTTGGTGATGTATCATGCACTTCTGGGTCCATTATATTGTTCCATAGTGACAAAAAGGAGACGGTGTGCTTAAATGCATTGGCAATTTATGGAATAGCTCAACATTTTAAAAATTATGCTTATTCTCTTTCTTGAAGAGTTAGATGAAAGGATCAATAGCCCTCTAAGTTTGAAGCTAGAACCAGAAGGAGTTATACTAGCTTGTCTTGGCATAAAGACAGGAGGCAGCTAACTTGGCTCTGTCCAAATTTTCACAAACAAAATGGTGAAACTGTTAGCTTTCTTCTTCTTCTTTTAAAAGTTAAAGTTTTACGTGGAGTTTTCAGGAACTATTTCCTGGCAGTAACATGTGAGATACTACAGGAAGTCACTGCACCCAGACAAAAAATTGCTAACATATAACTTATAATATTTATTTTTATGTATAGAGTAAGTCAACATTAAGTTCATTAGAGCACTTTAAAGGTGCTGGTTGGAAGACACCCTGTTACCTGTCTTTATGCTAAGCTAAGCTAACAATATAAAAATACAAAACAGTGTTTGTTGACGGTGAGTATGAATGTATTAAAGTATATCAATTTGTTATAGAATCAAGGTGAAAGGATGTTTTTGTTAAACCACATTCTGACATTAAACAGTCATCAATAAAATAGAAGGGGCAAGGAGATACATTTTACAATCAAAAATAGCATTAGACAAAAATGATATGCAGCACAACTATAAGTTAACATCACAATGCCTCAACATACATTTTTTTTTTTGATAGTTGAGTTCTTACAGCACAGACATACCACATTGGGGAATATTCTTATAGCTATCCTAATGAAGGAGGTGTTCCCTTTTAGGTTTTGGCAAAACTCGCAGTATGCCTCAGGATTTGTTCCGTACTGGAGTAGGTAAGGTATCAGCACTGCTCTGGTTTGGAAGGCCTTGTTTACCCTTAACCAATGGCCTTGTCTGTCTGCCTCCCTGGCTGTAAACTAATATATCCTCTATTTCAATATTTCAATACTAAAGCCTGGGCAGGACACAAGTGTACAAAGCCTAAAGATGTAGTCTCTTAGGTCGTAGAAAAGTAGAAAAGTGGGTCCTAGTCCAGAATAGAAATAGGAAGAGAGCGGTTTCAGTGCTCCCGTAGATCAGCTGCAGGTCTTAATCTGTCTTTTGCAGCACTCCAATTCTCCTCCTCTACTTCCTCCCTCTAAACCCCTCTTTTCAGCTTAACCATTTTGAAACTACAGCTAGAGTCAGGCAGCTTGTTAGGTGTTTGGTTATTATCAATTCTACTTTTATCACTGGACGACTCCTCTCTCGATGCAGAATGACCTTGTGGATTTTAAGGATTCAGCGCATCCCCTGAAAATAATATTCAAAAAAAGAGTCATCCATGCTTTTTGTGTAACACCAGCCTGCTCTTCTGCCTCCCCTCAGACCAACTTAACTCACCTATCCTGACCTATATAACCTTGGGATGGATCTCACACCTCAATCCTGAATAGGCTTTATTGCATCTACCGAATAAACTTTGAAAATGGTTTCCCCTTTTTCGGGGCTGATCGGTTAAAATAGATTTAAAGAATTCAATTGGATGCAAGGAGTAATATGAGGAATTGTTTTGAGATCCATGTCAAGTGTTTTCCCTCCTTCTGTCTGAATAACTCTGTTGTGTGTGGCTCTGCAGATGAGTTTAGTCCATACATGGGCAGGAGGACGTCCAGCACTCTGTCTCTGACCAACGGGTCCACATCTTCCAGGGGAGAACCCTCGGGATCCCAGTCTGTTCCTCAGAGGAAGAGGCTCCTGAAGGCCCCCAGCCTCTCCGAGCTGGACAGCTCTGACTCTGACGTCAGTATCAGTCTGTTTGTGTAGGATGTGTTTTAGAAATAACATCCAGCATGTGCAGAGCAAATGATGACTGAAGTGTTTGTATTTTCCATGCATTCAGGATGACATATTTGGGCACAAGTCCGCCAGCAGCTCCAGCGTGGCTACGTCTTTGATGGATGATACATCCCCAGAGTGTGCTGTGGGGAAGAAAAGTGAGTCAGGAATCTTTCTACGTCCCCTTCACACCTCAGCACACCGACAGTGATCAATGGGTTTAATCTAGCAACCTCCTCTGCCATGTTTATTACGGAAATGTCTTGAACCTTGAATTAACCAATCGATGGAATATTTCGAGTAAAGCAGCCTCATCTTCTCTCATTTCCCTTTCTTTCCTCTATGAACACCAGCTCCCCCCATGTTCCTGCCCATCTCTTCAACACCCCAGCCAGAGAGGCGTAAGACCCCCCAGAGGAGACACTCCATCGAGAAGGAAACCCCGACCAACGTCCGACTGTTTCAGCCGCCTTCTAAGAAGAGCTCTAAGTCTCTGGTTAGTCCCACTTCAGAAGATTGAATAAAAACACAAAACGTGTTGAATGAGCAGAATAAGTGTTCTATCATTTTAAAGCTGTCCAAAGGTGCAGTAAAAGTTTTTATTTAACAAAATCACATAGTGTGACACTATGAGACAGTATTAGAACATACTCTGTAGAAAGTGTAGCCAGTCAAAAAAAAGTCAGTTTTCCACCTGAATATTCACAAAAGATATATATGAAAGAAACAAGAACTAAATACATGAAAATTAAACGAACAGCCGGGACAGTCACAAAAAGTAATAGTGCAAAAATAAACATAGTGGCAGATACATAATTGCAAGTTAATATTGTACATTGTTATTATTATTGCACATGATATAAGCAGAAAGTGTTTGTAAAATGCTATATACTGTGTATATATGGTAGTAAACCAATAGTTCTGAAAAAACTTGATCTGTAAGGAAACTATTTTCTCTTGTTCGCATGCTAAACCGAGCCCAGCTTCAGTTGCTTCATGAAGAACTGCACTAAAACATGGCCACAAATCATCATTATCTTTACAGAAAAGCAAATGAGGAGTAGATGAAACTACTCACTTTAATCTCTTTCATACTTGGATACTGGATTTCTTCCCTCGTCTTTTCTATCTGACCAGATCTACTGTCTATTCTCACATTTTCCCCTGGTGTGACTTTATCAAGCTCCAGGAACCTTCCTCCCTTCAGGTTGGGATGATAGCTTCATATCGCCCCGGAATCCCCTCCCCCTCCTCCTCCTCCTCCTCCTCCTCCTCCTCCTCCTCTCTCTGCCCTTCTCCCTCCACTCTCCACCCTTTGCAGAGTTCACACCCTATGGAGGCGTTTGCTTTGGGGTGGATGAAGGCAGTATTTTCTCTGTGTAGGGCAGTTTACCTCAGAGGAAGAGAGTCGGCCAAGCTTTGCCAGTCTCCCCCTGTCCGTCCTGGTATAATAACTCTAGCTGCCCATCCTCTCCTCGTGCTTCCTTCTTCACTAAACATCATTCACCTGTAGAGTAGGTTTCTGCCATTATAGACTAGGGACATACTGCTTTATCTCTGAGGTATCATGACATGTGACCAGTGAACAATATCATTTATTTATCCATTGTTTACTTCACTGCTTTCATTTTAACACACTAAAACAATTAGGTGTAGTCTTAACTAAAATACATTTGAAATCTACTCTAGTATTGAACAAATGATATTTAACAGGTGGTGGTGAGATACGTTAGAAATAAAAAGTATTTTAAGATCTCGACATTGTTGTGTGGTTTTAACGATACTGTATGTAGGCACTGTTTAGAAGCCTTTTCAAATATCTCTCAAGATTTTAATAATATTCTGAAGTTGTCTGATGCCTCTGGTTGGGTTACATAGCAACAGTCAGATATGTGCACGAATAATATAAGGTTGATAGGTCCAATAGTATGAGAGATTAGCTGTGGACACACAGGGACACACGGCAAAAAACACATGATCCCCCTCAGGCTTGTGCTTTGCGGAGATAACGTAACTGATACAGTACTAAGGGATAGCAGGCAGACTGTATCTACAGACAGGAAAACAGCAGCACACTGTGTTTACTGAACGAAACAAAAGAAGCTTTCTATAGTCAGAGAGGTCGCGTTAACCGAATATATTCCGTCTATGACGGAATTCTTTTGACAATGACGGAAAAATCTGAAAGCAGTCCGTCCGTTTGACGGATTAGAACAAACTCAGAACAGCGCCAAAGTTTCCCCGCAGCAGGGCTCCGGTGTTATGCCCTTATGTCGTTTCCAGACCTAACTATGCCGTACAAATCATTGAAATGTCTGGGAGTTTATGCTTTACGCTGTGGCGCGCTCCCGCGAGGTGCAGTGGGCATGCACAACACGGCATAACACCGGCTCTAATATTTCACGAGGCCCCCCCCCCCCGTTGACAGTTCACGAGCGTGCTCTTCCGCCCCGCCCCCAACCCCCTCCCTGTAAGTTGTGTACCTGTAGACCGACGGGTAATAATGGATTTTGACGGACAGTTTACGATCCTGTCCGTCCAAATGACGGGCAGCGAAAAAATCTAGCGCAAAACTAATTATATTTAACCTTTCCTGAAAATAACGATACATTGTGCAGACAAAAAAAACATGCAAAGCAAAGCACAATGCTTCCACCAGTCACAGTATAGCAAGTCAAACACAACCCACACAGCTGTGGCTTTCATTTGTCACATTTTCAATAATTAATATTATTGTTGAAACCAGAGTCCAGTCTGCTCTGATTGGTTGGCTGGACGGCTCTGTTGTGATTGGTCAACCTCTTAGAGACGTCCCGCCCCTTAGCCTATCACGTACAATTTTTTACACTGCTAGCCAATAGAAGCGTGAGTGTTACACAGTGTGTCACTATGTTACCGAAGTAAACAAAGGAGTCCAATGGAGGCGTTTCAGGCAGGGGGGGAGGTGTGTTGGAGAGAAACTCCCTCTGGAGGGAACACAGGGCCTTTGCAGACCATTTACATGCAATGATACAGTACCTTTATAACACACTACAGGAAAAGGAAAACCCTAAAAAGCATAATCGGGCCAATATAAGATGTGGTTTGACATGCAAGAAAGGTCAAAAGTCTGGAATAGAACCCAGGACGTTTTGGTTAAACTGCCTCACATGGAACCACCCGGCTACAAAACTGCTGCAGCCCTGCTACAATTAAAAACAAATAAAGATTTTTGATTATGGGCATAAACATAAATACAAAAAATATAAATTGGGGAAAAAACAAATCCATCACTTTGGAATGGTCATTTATTACAATCATTGCCCTGTTTGTGAGTAGCTCTGTTGCCATGACGTCTTTCCATCTCTCCCGCTGAATACAATATATGCCCCAGCATTTTATGAAAATATGATAAAAAACAAATAAATACCTATGTTTTTTCATACTGGTGTGTTTAAATCGGTTTTAATCTCTCCCTCTGAATCTTCACTGAACAATGAGAACATTGTTATGACCCAAATGTAGTGTGGACCCTCACAGGCTGCTCTAAAGAAGCAGAGGGGTGGCTGTGTGTGCGCTGAATGTTAAACACTGTGTTCGATGTGCTGTGGCCAGGATCACTCACTGTTCTGTGTGTGTGTAACTGTGTGTAACTGTGTGTATATTTTTTCCTTATAGGAGGAGTTCTGCTTCCCTGTGGAGTGTCTCTCTCTGACGGTGGAGGAGGTGATGCACATCAGACAGGTGCTGGTAAAGGCAGAGCTGGAGAAGTTCCAGCAGTACAAAGAGGTCTACAACGCCATGAAGAAGGGAAAGGTAACTGCTGCCCCATCATCATTATCAGTAGGAAAAAAAACACTGTATTGAATCAGTTGTAACCTGCTGTACCATTCTTGATTTCTAACATCATCTTTTATTTTTATTGCAGCTCTGCTTCTGTTGTCGAACCAAAAGGTTTTCCCTGTTCACCTGGTCCTACATCTGCCAGTTTTGCAAAAAGTAAAACAACCTACATGATTATCTTCATCTCTTGCATTGTTTGAAAAAGTATTTAGAAAGTAAGCTTGACTGTTTTTATTCATCACTCCCTTCATTTTTTTCTCCATGCAGGCCTGTGTGTGCACAGTGCTGCAAAAAGGTGAGTCAGCTTGAATGAATCGATCAGCCAATCAGCTGTCAGAGCAGCATTTACTTGATCCACTATAAGATCTAATTAGGCAACTGACAATAATGTGGTGATATCCAAAAACTGACTTTATCTAACAACTCTTCTATGGCCTTAAGATACACTAGTGAGTCCCTAATATATTAAAAAATAATAATAACCTTAGTACAAACGCTGCTCAAAAAGATGCTTAGGGCATTCCCACTGTTCTCTGAAAGCTATTATTTACAATAAATAATGGGTTTCACAGAGCAGTGGTGCCATTGTTATGTTGTGCCTGACAGGCTTTAAACTGTGTATGCAACCATATTGTATTTCTGATGTTCTTAAAGCTATCTTTTGTATGATTATAATAGTTAAAGATGCCTATTCAAGTAGATGTAACATGTGAATTCCTTAAAACATGTAGGCCTCATCAGTATTCTTTCTCAGTAACTATTAAGCTTTTACTTAATTACATTCTTATCTGGTCTCTCTAACAGATGCGGCTGCCGTCCAAACCTTATTCCAGCTTGCCCATCTACTCCATTGGCTCGACTAACACCCTTCCCAGGGAGCGGGTGAATGCCATTGCTGACGTAGGACAAGGGTTCTCTGTGGCTGGAGGGCCGGGACCGTCAGCAGAGGGAGGGGCCGCAGCGCCTCCCACTTTGAAAGCAGAAAAAAAGGGGGCTTTTATAGGAGCTGGAAAAGCCTCTGGAGCCACAGCTGCTGCCAAATCAGAGAAGTCCTCCAGCAGCCCACAGCGCCACGGCCTGCACAAGACCATATCCAAGTAAGAGCTAAGCACACTCATATTCATTCTGGCAGGAAGTTCTTATGTACAACTAATTATCCTGTTGAGAGTTAGCATGATATTAGTACATTTGCCCCAAACGCCTCATTTCCACAAAGCCCTGGTTGTTTGAAATTAAATATCTGTCCAATTTCCCTGAACTGAATTTACATTTACATTTTTGTCTTCGGAGATACAGAAGCACAGTTTGCATATTTTTGTTTTGTACAAAGGGACCAGAGGTATTTATTTGTTTTTTATCATAATTTCATAAAATGCTGGGGCATATATTGTATTACCTAATCTTTATTCAAAAAGTGTTGATTTATCCCAAATGCTGGATAGAAAGAAAAGGAAAAACGACAACCCAAACAAATGAATCAATTCAAATGACTAGGACCACTACATGTTAGGAGAAAAAATACCCTTCTTTGTTAATTAGAATAAGGTCACCCTGACACACAGAATTGTGTTACCCATGTTTACATGTTTAGTTCAACAATAAGTCAAAGTACAGTAAAAAAAACAATATCTCTCTGATCCTGTTTATGCCTTGTCTTTCTTCCTGCCCTCTGTCCCATGTAGGTTATCCAAGCACGGCTCTTTAAAGTCTCACGAGAACCTGAGCTGCCTCAGAGTGACGGCTAGGACTGGGCCACCATGGAGGTGCGTGGGACTGCATCAAGTTTCATCCTGCCTTATCGCCTCCAGCAAGCACGCCTGTCCTGCCACACAAGAGAGCGCGCTAAAACGGCAAGACCCAGTCCTTCTACATGTGCTCCACTAAAGGGAAGTGGATGAGAGTACCCGGCCCTCAGAACGGACAATCAAGGAGATCTGGAAACTCCTCATCTCTCTATCTCTGGCTCCTCCACAGTCGTTTCTCGCGCTTCGGAATCCAATAGTATAAAGAGCACTCAGCACCGTAGGGTATTAATCTTACTGTACACGTAGTAGCTCGTATAAGCGTCCGATGGCGAGGACTCGGTTGTGCGACGGTGTGGTGGACTTTGTTGCGTACTGTGCGCTTCTGCACGTATCGCAGTGAATAGCTCTTTCAGACAAGACATATCAGTTGTTGTTTTTGACCATATCATAGAGAAATCCTTTCAAATCTCGGCCACAGACTTTTGACATTACTCATTACCCGTATGTGTGTGTAGTCGCAGCGACCATTCCACATTAAAATCTCAAGCACAAGACTTTGAAGAACGGACTCGTTTGCGTCCTGCAGTAGATAGAGCCGAGGACTATAATGTAACTGAGAGTGATCTCTTACGGAAATAACAACTAAGTACATTTTCTATGGGTTTATTTTTTCCCTACATGATGTGTACAACGCGTAAATGAATGTTCGATGAAGTCCCTGTTTTTATTTGCTGTGATGATCAAGGAAACTCCTCCCACTTTCTCGTTTGCAAAGCTATTTAACAGCATGCTTTCAGAAAAAAAGCAAACCCGCTTCTTGCATCCAATTAAAAACAAATAACGGGTTTTCCTTCAAATGTAGTGCCAAAGATAGACGCTTCCTTATCCCATGTCACCCAAATAAAATATTGCTGTGGTCGTACAAGATGAGACAACTGGGCCCTGGAAATCTGTTTTAAAATCTCAGTTCAGACTGGAACAAACCAACAACTAATGCTAATAATGAAACTAATGCTGAAGCTAATCAGATTAATCACATAAGACTTGCACTTTCATAAAGGAATATGCTAAACCGAAAGGTGAAGCTGCAGATATGTCGGTTTCTCCTTCATGTGTGTTCTGTGTCTCCATAGTTACCCTATCTGGGTCGACGCTCAAAAACATTTCCCCAAATCCGATGCACACTTTATTAAAACGTTGGCTGTCCTGGCTAGTAACCACATCTTCCACACTCCACAGCCCAGTTGGGAGACCCAAAAGAGCGACGTAAATTAACAGAATACATATGTGTTGTAATAGTCAACCTATTCTACTAGTAGAGAAGACAGATTACAAATGGTTTTTAGGGCATTAAAGCAACATTTAACCTACTGTCCCATTCCATATGCACTAACTACAATCACTAAGAGTAAAACAGGTATAGCAACATTTTTACTTCTGTACCATGTTCAGTTTTTTCAGCTGTGCCATCGTCTCGTCTATGCATCTTTAAATGTATCTTCTGCGTCCGATCACTATTACTATTCAATATAATTTTAGCGGCTCTTCTACATTAAGTATTGTATTGTGTACGGATTAG
>NW_011355690.1:32170-36253 GCF_000735185.1 Notothenia coriiceps
GCGAGTATAGAGGAGACGGCAGGGCGGTAGTTGCTTAGGGGGGGGGGGCGATGGGGGGGCGCGTCCCGGGGGGGGGGGGGAGGTGAAGGAGTATGTGGAGGCGTGCCCTATCTGCGCTCGAAACAAGACCTCTTCCAGGGCGCGAATAGGACTATTACAACCACTCCCTATTCTCAACAGGCCCTGGTCAGAGATCTCCATGGACTTCGTCACTGGCCTGCCCCTCTCTAGAGGTAAAACCACAGATTTTCTAAAATGACACATTTCATTGCTCTGCCCAAGATGCCCTCAGCTAAGGAAACGGCGGAGGTCATGATGCAGAATGTGTTTCGGCTTCATGGTTTCCCTAAGGATATTGTCTCCGACCGGGGCCCCCAGTTTGTGTCACGCTTCTGGAAGGAGTTCTGCAGCCTCATCGGTGCCACGGTCAGTCTCTCGTCTGGATACCATCCGGAGTCTAACGGCCAGACAGAGCGCCTAAATCAAGAACTGGAGACCTGCCTGCGCTGCCTGGTGTCCCAGAATCCATCCTCCTGGAGCGAGCACCTCACCTGGGTTGAGTATGCACACAACATCCTCCCTACGTCTGCCACGGGCCTGTCCCCGTTTCACTGTGTTTATGGCTACCAGCCGCCACTGTTCCCAGCCACGGAGAGAGAGGTCACGGTCCCGTCTGCCCACGCTCTGGTCAGGCGTTGTCGGCGCGTGTGGGCTGCGACCAGCCCCTGTATACCAGCCAGGCCAAAAAGTCTGGCTCTCTACACGAGACCTTCCCCTCCACGTACTCTCCCGAAAACTGGCTCCCCGGTTTGTGGGTCCTTTTCCCATCACCAAGGTCATAAACCCAGTCTCAATGAGACTACAGCTTCCCAGGCCCATGAAGGTACATCCCACCTTCCATGTAGGGAAATTAAAACCGTTGAAGGAGAGCGCTATGGTTCCCACCTTCAAACCCCCCCCTCCCCCCCGGATGATCGATGGAGGTCCAGTTTACACGGTCAAGTCACTATTGGCTGGTCGGAAAAGGGGTAGAGGGCGACAGTTACTGGTTGACTGGAAGGGTTATGGTCCTGAGGAGCGGCAATGGATTCCTTCCCGCTTCATCGTAGACAAAAACCTCATTGAGGATTTTGACCGCCTCAACTCAGAGGAGCCTGGGCCGTCAGGAGCCGTCCCTAGAAGGGGGGGTACTGTCATGTCCAAGAAACTTATAGTGAAAGTTTATTCTTTATGTTAGAGTTGTCATGTCCCTTTGTCTTGTGCTTTATGTCTATGCCCTTAATTATTTCTTCCTCTCATTTCAGGCCTCCACGCTCCCCGCCCCTTTCTGTCTCCTGCGTCCTTGCGTCCTTGATTATTTTCCCCGCCCTGATTGTTTCCAACTGTGTCCCCTTTACCTGTGTATATATTGTGTTAGCTCCCTCCTATTCATTGTCAGTTCGTTGTCTCTCGATGACCTACGTATCGGCTTACCTCACGGACCTTTCACGGACCTATGATATTGATCACGATTCTAGTTTTCCTCGAAAGAGTGTTTTGTTTTCCTTATTTTATTACTGTGCAAAATTCCAGTAAAGTCTTTATTTTGAAACGCTATCTGAGTCTGAGTTTTGAGTCGTGCAATTGAGTTCATGCCTCAGAGTTCACTCCTTGACATGCAGCTAGTTTGAATGACTTTGTATACTGCAGGGTAGCTTGTGGATTTACTCCAGGTGGAACTAAAGTCTGATTTAACACTTGATTATATTTCACATCATTCATCCACATCTCTAAAGTAACTAAAGGTATTACATAAATGTAGTGGAGTAAAAGTACACCATTTACCTCTTAATTGTAGATAAGTAGAAGTAGCAAAACATTGAAATAATTAAGTAAAGTACAAGTAACTCAAAACTTTACCCAATTATAGTACTTGAGTTTATGAACTTAGTTACTTTACACCTCTGGCTATAAAGATAGAAAGACTAAGCCTTGCACAGAGGCATGAAAATATATTTTCAAAATGCTCAACAGTGCTGCCAAAAATACAAACTGACTGCTACACAATAAAAATAAATGCCCCACACTTGTACCTATTTGCTGTAAAAGAAATATTCCCAGATGAGGAGATAATATACAACTATGAGGATCCTGCTTGGCCCTGGCGCTCAATAGTGAGGTTATTTTCTCTTTAGGACATTGCTTAACTGACGGGTAAAACGTGTTGCATTGTTCCATTCCTCCATTGCTCTTCATGGTACTGCCACTCGGCTCAGTTAAGCAGATGTGATTTATTTCAGCAAATAATTATACTGTGTTAACATTATTTTCTGAATTTCACCGGATTAATACAAAATGAGTCAATAATGTTTTAAAGTCGTGCCTATCTTTCACTTATTTACAGGAAGTACTGTATGTTGTGGGACACGAGAGGCTGGGACCGAACTTAGTACAACTCCAAACACATCAGGGGACAAGATGGTGCGTTTCAATGTATTGTTTTTCTACACATTGGCGCGTTGCGTGTCGCTGACTGGTATAGATTGAAGCTGTTTTACCAGTCCTATCGTCTTGGTAAGGGGGCTCCGTTTCCCCATACTTTGGGTCAAATTGAAACGGGTTAAATGTTATACTACACAGAAAGATAAAGGCTGTCTGGTCACAGGGTGTCTTGTAGGGACGGCAGTCCTTGTAAGGACAGATGATTTTACAACCTGTTGACATGACAAGACATTAGATCATTGCCTTCATCCAGAATGTGCACACCTCCATAACTGTTAGACCTTTGCAGCACACAAGTCAGATGAAACCACTACCAAGGTGACAACAGTGTCTTTTTTTTGTGCTACAATTTCAGGCTCCCTGTGAAGAAGCTTCTAACCCTGAGCCCGAGAGAGATCCTCCGTCCTCCCCACGAACCAAAATGGCAAGTTGTACTTCATAATACTCTATCACCATTGTTTTTTCACACACTGGCAAACAGAGATGGGGTTGTTACTCAAAAAAAGTAATATATTACATATTACTCAAAAAAAAAAGAAGCAATATATTACTTCGTTACTCTCTACATAAAGTAACACGTTACTTTACCCATTACTTTACCCATTACTTTACATGCAGGGCCGCCCCTCCCTACAGGCAGATCACGCAGACTGCGGAGGTTGCTTCATTTTGCGTAGGGAGCCTCATCTGAAGCGCAAATGCGACGCACCTGCGGTGTAAGCGCGCCACAGTTTTCGCCGCTGCGAGGCTCCACTAGCAAAACTAACTTTGCATGTTTGCTGTTTACTCGTTACTTTACTCGACATCCTCACTCTAGATTCGGAGGTCCTCCTTAGCTATTAGCTTCACGTTAGCATGTTGTCTTCGCAGTTACACCCAACTCTGGTGTAAGGTTTGAGTTGTGTTTGCAGCAGTAGATAAAAGCTTCTTGGCCCTGGACACAGTTGCACCTTAACGTCACATTCCTGCCCTTTCTTCGGAAAAACTCAAAATAATGGGCCATACCTCCACCCCTCGAAGTTATCGCTGTTGACTAGTCAACTCAGCCATGTTTATGCCACTGCCATCATGCATGTGGACGCGCAAGCTCCACATGCATGATGCAGTGCATTATTTTTAGTAGGTACATGTTACTGGTTGATTACTGATTTTTACTTTGTAAGCGTGTTACACCCCAACTCTGTTGGCAATGGGAGGAATCTTTTGTCCACATATATGGGCAAACAAGTCGGATATCTGTCAGCTTGTTAGGCATTGATGAAGCCTTGACCTAAGATACACAATTTGAGGCAGGACATACTTTCAATACTACTGCAACTGCTAAGTCAGATGCTAATAAGAGTTTTTTTGCAAAGATGAGTAAAATTGTGTTTTTTTTATAAATAAGTAGGGCTTGTCAGTCGACTTAAAATTATTTAACGCGATTTAATTCACATGATGGTCAAATTGTTTAATCAGCGATTTAATCGGCACATTTTTTATCTGTTCTTAAATGTACCTTAAGGAATATTTTTTCAAGTTGGTAATACTCTTATCACATATGGAGTGGACACATATGCTTTTATGCACCATTTTTTTATTATCATTTGAACAATGAAAATA